>NC_056522.1:167774669-167782432 GCF_019175285.1 Sceloporus undulatus | reverse complement strand
TATTGGCAGAAATATGAGGCATAAGTTTAATTTTGAAAATATTCAGGTCCACTACAAAGATTATCTTGTTCTTTATTACAAAATGGCTACCAATTTTCTGGTGGAGGCAACAAGATTATGGCTTAAATTTTAATAACGATCCTGAAGTTTTATTGGAAATGTATGTTGTTGCTGTATGCCTAATAAAGGTTGACTGACTGACTACCAAACGGA
This sequence comes from Sceloporus undulatus, assembly GCF_019175285.1. Taxonomy (NCBI): domain Eukaryota; kingdom Metazoa; phylum Chordata; class Lepidosauria; order Squamata; family Phrynosomatidae; genus Sceloporus; species Sceloporus undulatus. Next base: position 167,782,219 of record NC_056522.1, on the reverse strand, counting down.
GATGACAATTTAAAAATCCATGAGGCAAAGCAACACCTTCACAGATACAGTGCTGAGAAGAAGCTGCAACACAGGCCTTCCAATCATTAAGGGCCAGAAATAGCCACAGTGCTATATGTGTGAATGTGCATCCTTAATGTGTCCGTTTTTCCTTTAACAATAGTTGCTTTGTGGAAGAAGAAAGCAGAATCAGGACTGTGTCATACATGGAGGTGGGATTTAATATCCTTTCAGCCATGTCAGCATCTACACTCATTGTTCACTACTTACTAGGAGAAGAGACTGTCAGCCTGCCTAATGTGGAGACAGGAATGGACTACCAAGTCTTCTTCGTCAGAGTCAACATTTCCATGCCTCCATATTACTCTAATGGTGACAGAAAGAAATCAGGAAGGGTCCCAAGTGGGAACTGCATTATATACCTTCAGACTGATTGGGCAAAGATAAAATCATGCTGCAAAACATGCCAAAGATATAGTCCCAATATAGGCTATATCCTATAAATCTTCTGTACAAGTCCATGTTGATCAGCATTGACAATCTGCCTTCAGGGACCACTGGACACTGTTGTAGGGAAACAACTTCATAGAGTTCCAACAGTTATATGGTTAGTGTACTCCATGCTTTCTTTTTTTAGCCACTAATAAAGCATAATATCTATAGAACACATTGAAATGTTTGGACTGTTAACGCTCCTAACATTGTAAAAAAAATCAAGCAAACTGAGAACTAAAAGCTGTTAGGCTTATTGCAACTATTCATTGTATTTTAGTCAGGCATTTGTAAATGCTTCAGCAGTGCTCTCAAGGTGGAGCTTTCATTTTCCCAGAATGAATGAAGAAATGACAATGATATTTGACCTTTGAATTCTCTTACCAAATATAGCAGCACAAATCCTCGTTGTCCCCAAACAAAACTTACACTAGACGATATTTGCAGAGCAACAATGCCATGAGTCTAAGCTGATGGCATTTATGTGATGCAAGGAAACATTGCATTAAAATAGAATATAGCTATACACCTCTGAAAATGTTATGAAGTCATACTACATGTTTCTGGTTCTGAAGCCCTGGAGCGTGTCAGCCTCTAGATAATGTTCTCTAGGCTGAAATCCTTTTCTGAAAAATATGTAATCGCAAAAGCCGACATTACCTTTGGCTATAGGTGGTATCATGTTGCTGGAGATCTGGGAGATCAACCACATTTCTCTTCTCCTGACCACAAAACTGTGTCTGTCTCCCCTCCCCTAGCTTTTTAACAGCTTTGGCAGTGCCCCTTGGGCTTGAAAGCTGCCGTCTGCATGCTGTAATGTTCTTCCCACTGTTTAAGCACACTCTCCTTTCTTGTGTTCTTGTCTCTGGGGTAGCAGAAAACAAGCTCACTCCATCTTCTGCATGACATCCCTTCAGATATTTACAGTATAATCTTTACATATGATCTTAGAGCTCCGATTGTCTTCAGTGAGCCTTACTGCTCAGTATGTGGGTGTAGGATTGCATCCTTAGGATGAGAAAGCATAACAGTAACAGCCATGCAAGCAGCTGATAGAAATCTGGAAGTGCATAGCATATCAAGCTTATTGGCTTTTGTTGTCTTCAGGCCAGAGAACATTCCTGGATAGTCCTGCCAGTGTTTTATTATAAGAGCACCTGTCTGCCTTAGCCAGATCCAACTTGAGGTCATGAACTAGTTACACTTAGTTCTGGAAGCCTGGATTCAATTATTTCTCTGTGACTGAGTACATTTGCAGACTCAACAGTGGTCTAAGTACAGATGTAATGAAGATTACAGACAAATATCATCAGGAGCCCTTTCATATGTTCATCACTTAATGGCTGTCATTTCAAGGGATAAACCACATGAGTGGATGTGCCATCATAGATCACAAGCTACAGATAAGATTTCCCAGGCTTCTCTATCATAACGCTTGGAATTAGTTCAGCAAGCAAACCCTGGTCTGCATGGAGGTAAAAATGCAAAGTGTTGAAATCTTGAGATGTTGGCCTCAGCCTCAGGGAGGGAGGGTTGTACACTGTTTTTAATGCTTTGCCATGTTAAAGATAAATTCCCTACAAGTTAAAAACCAGAATGAAGAGGAGAAATATTCTTGCCTAATTTGATACACATACACCTAGTTGTCCAGTGACAGGGATCTTTCTGTTTTGTTCAAAAATCTGATCCCACCACAGCTTAAAACTGCCTAAAGTGTTCATTCTTCTGTCTCAGTGCTCTTCTGAGGCATGTGTAGACCAAGCCCAAATAATCAAATGATGGAAAACACAGTGCTATGGCTATTCATAGAGAGTACTGCTATCAGTGACTACTGCTCATGATAGCTACATATTTCCTCCTGTAGCAAAATGCATTGTGCCTTTGAATGGGAATTGCTAGGGAGCACACACAGGAGGTTGCTATTGCACTCATGTCCGCATGGGTGGCTGGTGGACTGTAACCATGTCATGTACTAGTGGACTACATTCATATCATCCCCTGCAAGACTGAGAGACAGCAGTGTGTTACAGTGCAATCTTATGCCTCTTGACGTAGGCATAAGTAAGCCTTACTCTATTCACCAGGGCTTACTCCTTCGTAAAAGCTTTTAGACTTTCAGCCTTACCCAGTGAAGTGTGTGGCTGAGGGGCTGATTTGAAGTTGCTCATCATTTATGCTCATCATCTAAGTCCAGCATAAGAGTGGCCACTTTCGCCAGCTTCAAATATGCCTGTTCTACAGAGGAAAAAGAACTTTTCAATGCATGTCCTGTTGCTAAGAATCCAGGGTTTCAGCCAGGGTACTTCCAGATAGTTGAGCATAAGGACCCAGCATTACCTGCCAAACTTCAAAGACCCCTTTTGAGTCCTGTGTGTATGTGTATTCAGTCTTGGGCTATAAAGTTCTAAACTTGCGTGCCCAAGACTGAGAGGCCCCAAGATCAATAAGCGCATACGGGCTTGTCCTCCTTCCCAACTGGGGCTCTTTTTGAGCTGCTCAAGATCTCAGTTTCAGCTCCGTGCCTCAAAGCAGATTTAATAGCATGCCTCAGCATTCCATTCAGACACACCTGAGTGCAGCTCATTGTCTAAATACCCATTAAGAAAACAGAATATGCCTTTTCTCTCAAGCAAATACAAAACTCTGTAATACAAAGTGAAACTGACTGTTCTATTAACGTCCATCCTGCATCAGGAAGTTTCTAAAGGGTGGAAATTTTATAATTGACTTTTCTGCTAGTAGCAAATGTCACTTTTTCCTTAATCCTTCATAAGTCAGTAAGGTGTTTCAAAAGCCTCCAAGGCTACCACCACAACAGGACTTACAAATTAGCACATTTTTTCGCTTTTCATTAGACACAATACAGAAATCTTCTCATATTAGGGTTTCTCGCCTCATTATTGAAAGTACTAGTACTTTGGAACTTCTGGTAGCAAATTATAATGTGCTCAGCTAGGGTCTATTGTAAAATCAGCACTTCAAAAACTATCACATACTTGTTCCTCTTTAAGCACTGGAAATATTGGAGTCTATTTTAAAAAGCCTTATGGAGTCTGTCTAGCCTTGCAAATCATCACTGTGCTATGCCGAGTTCTCTTTTATTTTCCGAGGGCGCCAAGCCATTATTGTTCTTTCAAAAATAAAAAGGGATCGTTTCTTGCTGTGATTAAAAAATTACTTAAGGTAACAGGCTGTATTAAAACTCCAAATCATTTAGGGCTCTCCTCTCCAGCATTTGCTTGGCAAGTTTCTGGCACTATGATATCTACTGGATTGACCTACCTTCCTAGTGAGTAGGTGACATTACACAAACCTCCCAGGATTGAAAAATGGGGGCTTCAACACCATTCTGCTCAGAGGCCAGAGGGAGTAAGGAAAAAGGTCTAAAGATGGTACCACACATGCCTGCCAGCCCCATGCTATCTGACAGAACTATTCCAGCACACAAATCAAAAGACAAAAGAATGCATGTAGCTCCAGCTAATTCCTGAATACTCTTCCCTCCAAACATATGATGTTGCCAGAGTTCATAAGAGAAGCACCATGGCCTTCCAAGATCTTTTTTTGTCATATGTTGCAAAGATGGGACTCTTCTTCCTATAGAACCCACAAGGACGGGTGATTCTTGGCATGCATTTTGCTATGAAAGAGAGCAGCATGACTTCTCACTGGCCTTTTGGAGTCAGGCCAGATCTCTAGCTGGGTTCCATTTCCTCAAACCAACTGCTTGATTTCTTTTAAGGAAAGGAAATGACTCTGTGGCATACAAATGCAACAGAGGGTGCCTCCTACACATAGGCAGCAAGCTGTACTCTTTGCACTGCTGTCCTCCTGAGGTTGGTGCTTGAGTATCAAACACCTCCCATGGTGGCCAGTTTGATTTTGTTGGAAACTTCCATAGAGCTGAGCCCTAGCCCCAAGATAGGTTCAGCATCCTGGAAAGCTGGTTTCAGATTCAGTCTAAAACTGAAAGAAGATTCCTCATCTCCAACTGATATCAGAACAATCTGCCACCATGAAACGTTCATAGGGTTTATGGCAACAGTGGCATCCATGTGTGTGTGCATATCTAACAGGCAATTGATCTACTGTGTCTCTCAGCATAGGGCTTAATATGTATATGTGGTAAAGCTTAATATGAGCTTCTGGCATCTTCTTTTATGGCTGAGGAACAGCTCCAGAGATTCCCATGCATTTACCCAGGGCAATCTTTTGTTAAATAGGCCTCTTCTCCAGCCCTGATAAACCCATTTCCAGCTAGTATTCTCTGTCTACAGGCGTACATAGAAATATGGAAGAGGTGTAGCCCTTTGCTATGGGCATGGCTATCAGTTTTTCTTAATTCTGCTTCCCCTATGTGACTTTGGGCAAGTCACAGTTTCTCAGATTTGGATGAAGGCATCAACAAGCATCTTGTCAATATATCTTGCTAAGAAAACCCTAGGATAGGATCAACATCAGTTAGAGTTGATTTAAAAGCAGCAAAAGCAAAGAAAAAAGGAGGGGATATTCAGAAGTAGCACAGCATATGCACTTTGTGTCTTTATCTGCATCTTATCTCTATAGCTGCAAAATATAGTTGGAAAGGGGCTGGGAATACTTAGAAGCCACAAAGAGTCATCATTCCTTACACATTTTGACTTGACTCAACAGACTATGGCAAATAACTTTTACAGAAACATAGGAAACAATTAGGCCATTCACTCATCCTATACAAGAGGGAGGTCTTTTATTATTCAACATAGCAATAATAGCAATACATATTACCCACCAATGACACATAACAATACATTGGAATCATTTATTAGCTTGAGCAATATTTTTCATAAGACGCCTTGAAATGATTTGGTAAATGAGTCTACATTTTGCGCCATGATTCTTCTTTCATTTGTCTGATTAATTTAAAGGTCATTATTCTTAATATTTTTCTTGCTGGCTTTGTATGAATGCTTTAAAAACCCATTGATATGACATATTTTATTTTATTTTATTAAAAATGGCAACAGGTTGAGGAAAATGAAGCTACATATACAGCAGATCGTAGACTTCTGCTAGTCATAAAGGAGCCGAGCAGATGACTAGTAACAACAAAATTACCCAAACATGCAGATTTACATAATTGTGTTTAATCTACATAATTATGCACTCAATTTATTTCCTTTAAAATTATTAACAGCTTTATGTCCTGCCCACCAAGTACACAAGTATGCTGTTTCACACATATTACTTGAATAGTCTTAAATATGCCTCTATAACTTTTTAAAAGTTTTTTTTTTAAAGACACCAAAACTTTGGAAACTGATATCCTTTTTGACATGTGAGAATCGATGAAGGAGAGCTTTGGATATCCCAGTACAGCATTTTTATCTGTTTTGCACAAACCAATGGCAATTCTATTGATGTGCAAAATGCTTGAATTGGATGTATGATGATAATCATGATGACAATTGTGAGGTTTCCAGAATCTGGAAATTTTTGTAAGGAAGTATGAAAAGGGAAAGGCATCAAATGTCAATCTACACTGAACTGGTTTTTGGGACTGGCAGGTATTAACTGATAAATTTTAAATATACCTCTGCAACCATGAAGACTAAAAACTTTTTTAAAAGACAACAAAACTCTGGGAAGATGAATATCCTTTTTGAGATGTGAGACCCCTTATAGAATTATATGCATCCATCTTACTAGAACTTGGTTGTAAGTCTTATAGACTCTGGCAAGCTGTCTATAAAGAGCTGTTCTGCTGTTCCTAAAGGATGGTCATCTTCAAAATCTCATATCTCAACCCTCTCACTGCTCATCTGCTATCTTGAACTGCACCTCTGAGAGGCAGATGACACACTTCAGACATCAGGCTTGTGCTGGCCATCCTAAAGCAATGGATCTCTGTTGCTCAGTTCTTCACACTGGGTGAGCCTATAAATAGGAGGTAACACTTCCTTTGACAGAATATCAATGACCTATGACTGAGTTTACATGGCTTTTTATTGTTTCAGGTCAGAGTACAGAGAATGTCCATATTTTGCAAAGAGCCACAGGAAATGGAAAGGGTCTTGTAAGGGCCAACATGGACAGCAGTTTGGTCATTTATTTGACAAGAGTTTTTAAAATGCTTTTCCTGAAGCTGCCTTTGATAGAACTGAAAAATCAAGATGGCTTTTTCTTAAGTTAAACTGCCCTTGGACAGGATTTTTTTTTAAAAAAAGCAATCTTCTTTTTAAAATGTAGCTATTTCTGTTTCACTTGGTGCCTGTTAGAATTCATTTTAGCCATTTCTAAGATGATAACCATGCTAAACAGAGCTGGTCTACAACACAAAGAACTTCAGTGATTAGTATTTTTGATATGTGGTTTTCGTCACAGTAATTAATATTCCATTGCAAATGAACAGATTGCAACCATGTGATTATTTTCAAACTAAGAGCCATATCAATGAAGTCCAATCAAGATGGTCCAAACTACATCAAAGTATTGGTTATGGCATAGGAGAACTGCCTCAAGACCATTGGTCCATATAGTCCAGGACTGTCTTCTCTCATTGGCTCTCCAGGTTAACTTAGGCAGAGGTCCTTGCTCATCTCAGTTGAAGCTGAACCATGGACCTTCTGCATGGACAGTGCACTGTGCTTTCCATCCTCCCTTAGTACAAAGAAGAGGTTTTGAACTCAAATAGATTGGCCTTTAACAACGAATGCCCAAAATATTTTCTCTTATCTTCTTGACAGTACCTTCCATAGGTCACCTCAATAGATACATATGCTGCAGGTGACCCTCCATCTTGGTTGGCACAGTCAGGCTAAAGAGCAGAAGGAGTCAGGAGATCCCTGTATGGATTCCCTTGAGTAATAGAATGGACACTGCTCCTGACTGGCATCTTGGTGACAGGGAGAAGGAATATGGGGAAACAATCCATAGGAACCAGTTGTGCTGTAGGGACTACTGGAGGTTTCTCCTGAATTTCACTTGCATAAACTGAAAACATGATCCAAGAATTTATTGGAGGATGGAATATCCAAAAGCATATTTACCCTTTCCAAAACAGGTTGGGTGTATGAGAA
>NC_056522.1:167709338-167774659 GCF_019175285.1 Sceloporus undulatus | reverse complement strand
AATAATAATAATAATAATAATAATAATAATAATAATAATAATAATAATAATAATAAATTTTATTTATATTTCCCGCCTCTCCAAAGATGGAGGCAGGATTACAACAATAAATTGAGTTGGAAAAACAGTTGTCTAAGGCAACAGTTGAAAGAGTTTGGTGATAGCTATCTGGAGTTCTGAAGTCTGTTGAGCTTCTGCACAAGAAGCTAATTGACTTCCTTTTCTGCTTTTCAAAAAAACCCTTTGGCAGAGATGCTACTGTGGATTTGAACTCTGATATCTTAAAAGGAAGATGCTTCTACATTCTTACCAGGCATTAATGGTGCTAAGTGGTTCTGAATATCCTGAGATGGAGTGCTTGGTGGCTGTGGTACAGATAATGCCTCTATTGTTCATGTTCAACTGCTTGGTCCCATAGCCACTAATGTTGGCAGTGCCAAGACTGAACCAGGCTCTGAAATTATGGCCAAAATGAAAACTAGTTTGGCCGACATTTCTCATGGGTGAATGGATGAAGGCAGACAGGAAAACAGAAGTAAGACTTGAGAAAGTGTGGGCCAGTTTTGGGCAGCAGTGTCTGATCTTTAAACATCTCACTAAGATGCATTGGCTGTGCCTAAAGATGCCTTCAGTCACTTTAGCCATCTTCTCCTATGCTAAACTTCAGTTCTCACAGCTCCAGAATTGCTTAGCTGATGTCTGCCTATCTATCTATTCCCCAGGCAACTTTCACAGCCTTAAGCACTCCACCCAAATCTATATGATTCTGCTCAAAATAGACAATCTGTCACCGTCTTCTTCACAGAAAGTACCTCTCTGCATAGGGAGCACTGACACATCCCTTTCAGAGTAGGGAATGCACTGTGGCCTTCACCAGCTTCACAGGCTTTGGTCACGATGGAGATTCAGTTCCATTTCAGTGCACTGGAGCTTCTGATGGTGGTCAAGGCCATCTATGCACTCAAGGCCATGCTCAAGAGCCATGCCATCAGAATATACTTACTATGTAACCAGTTTTTTGTCTTTCCCAAAAGTATAGCTGCAATAGTTAAGTGTAACTCAAAACCTGTAACTTCTTTACCTCTTTACTAATAATCTCATTTCAACATTACTTACCTGGATTACAGTACTGCCCTATCTGATCACCCTTTCAGCTTCTACTACTCAAAGACACAAGGAACAAGATCCTTCAAGTGTGAGTAGCTCCAAACACACAGGTCCAAATCCTCCCACCACTTGGCACCTGTTAAGCCCCAGAAGGCACTCCGACTGCTGTCACTTACTAGTGGTGGAGGAGGAGGTAGGTGTTTCAGACCAGAGTGAAGCAGCTGGTCTCAACAATCAAGGAATGACGAAATAAAAGTATGCTCTCAAGTGGAGTACACTTGCCTTTCCTTCCCCTGTGAGCTGAGAGCAGCTGGATTTTCCACGTCTAAATTGTCCTCCCTCCACTTTCCCTCTGGTAAGAAAAAGCAGCAGGAATTCCTCTGGGGGCTTAACAGCTTTTCGTGTGGGAGGTGTTTGGACAAAGTGCAAGAGCAAGAGAAAAGCATTTGTGTCCCCTCTAAAAGGGGATTTATGTGCATATAAACTGTAGTTATCCATGGGTAAGTCAATAACAAGATGCCAGGTAATTAATACCAAATTTTGGATATTTTTCTGCATAAACTTAGAGCATGGAGCCCCAAGGTTTTAGATAGGGTTCTTCTGTATCGAAACCAGTGTAGAATATTACCAAGCATTCTACAACTGAGTTTGAAAATTAATTCATGTTTCTGGGCTCAAGCCAATTGCTATGATATGGACATATACCTACAAAGAGCTATGCTTCTGTAGGAGTAAGTGATGTGTGTTCACCAGATCTTCTTGCGGCTCCCATCAGTCCTACCTAGCCTAGTCAAGGGGACCATAAAAGTTGCCTTTTTTTTCTTTTTATAAACAAAACACAGGTTTTAAAGATATTGACCAAATGTTTTCATACAGTATTTGCATATGGAATAAGGGTTCATCTTATATTTTGGTGAGACAAGGCCCTGCAGTTAATTTCATGTCATTTTATACTGACCTGATCATCTGGGAGAGTTAGTTTTCACATAAATGTGAGTTCTTTTTCTCTTGTTAATTTCATATGACCCAAGAAAGACAATTACTCTGTGTGTGTGTGTGTGTGTTTTCAAAAAAACTTTTGAACAACAAGATCTAAATGTTCAAAATAAATTCAGTAGAACACACAATAATGGGGTGTTTCAAATTTGAATCATGATTTGGATAGTCTATTAGCTTAAACTGTATAATATAAAAGAAAAAGATATCAAACTAATGCCAAGATTAGATATCAATTTTCTAAAAATAATAATAATTAATAATAATTCAAATGCTGTTTGTTACAAGATCCAACAATGTTCCTCTTGTTTCACCCCTGTATGTTTCATCACTACTGAGAGCTTTACTGCTGTGGAACAAAATAATCCAATCCTCAAATCTTTTAAGGCAGTTTACATGTACGGTTGTGGGACTAAAATTAGTTTTGCATTAAATTACACTGAATAGGTCTCCAGAATGGGCACTAAACCTTTTGACAAAAATGGTGATTTTATGTTTGGGGGTAAGTCTCCTAAGAAGCTAGTCAAAATTATTCATTTGGCACAGCTGTTTCTCAACTGAGGCTACATGAAGGTTACATTTCACTTAGACATCACAGTGTGTTCGGAGCTGTGAAGTCTCCCATCTGAAGTGGGAGGGTCCCGCATCAAGGCCCTTATTCCCATTCCTCTGCATGACTCCTCTAATCTCCTCCATTAGGGCAAGCATACGCCTCTGCTCTCCCCTGTCTCCATCCCCATATAGCTTGGCTGTCTGTACAGGGGGACTTTCAAGTGAAACTTACCCAGTGCTATGCCGTACTTTGTCTTGGAGACAAAGGTAGTGAGAAGAAGGCTAGGCTTCCCCTCTTAGCTGTGGCTGGGCATGAAGTGAATCTATCTTCCACGCACTAAGATTCACTTTGAAATAACACTGGGGAAAGCACAGAAAAAGAGAGAAAGGAAAAAAAACCAAAATGAGAGAACAGCAAAGGACAACTGAGCTCACATTTTTCATTCTTCTCCATCAGCCATTTCAGTTGTCAACAGTACTCTTGACAAACTGCAATTAGTATTCAAATACTACAAGTTCCCAGTGATGAAGAACAAGAGGAGTAAGGAATAGCAGTGAACAAAATCAGAGTAAATCTCAAAAACAATTAAAGCTTCAACAAAATAGTTCCTTCAAAACCATGATTCTGGTGCCTAAAAATCACAGGCCTCAGAAAGGGGGTGGGAGAGGCGTGGAGGGCTTGACCCTCCCTCCCATGATCAGCCAAAATTGTATCACCAAGACTTTTATGTAGTTGACCTGTCCCCTCAGGAATTATCGAAAGTGCACTTAGTTGATCAACCACAAATAGTAAGAATAAGAATGACAGCTATTGCAGTTGAATCCTCCAAGGAATAGCAAAAGATGAATGCAATCTATCCTATGCACACCTACTTGAGAATAAGCTGGACTGAACATGTGAGGGGCATTTCTAAGAGATAGCAAGTATGACTCCCACATCCCTGGCCAGCTCACATCCCATCAGGGGGGAAACTGGGAAAAATTTGATCTCGAATGCATTTACATTTCATGAATAGATACCCGGCCACCCAAAAATGAATACAGTACCTAATTGTTGGAACCTGATTTTTCTTATTGTAATCACTGTTATTTTGTTGTGTATTATTTTAAGTTATGTTTTATATTGTAAATTTTTTAATTGTATTTTAGGGAGGATGAGATTGGGGGATCTGGATTGTATATTTTAATGCTGTAAGGCATCCCAATTGTGATACACAGAGGGGCAAGATAAAAAAAAATTATTATTATTATTATTATTATTATTATTATTATTATTACATTTGTTTTCACTTATTTTTCATTTGCCACTTTAATGCCTGTTTTCCCACATTAGAAACAATCTTTTACCCCCAATCCCAGGTTCTGTACCAGGAGATTCTCCATCCCTGAAGTTTGGTAGCTATGTATGTTTACATGTTCTTTTGAACGTATTCTGTATGATCCTCCTGTCTTCTGACATGTCCCCTCCACAGCTTTTGCTTTTTAAAAAGTAAAAAGGAAGAGGGGGTACTTTTATTGTTTTATAAAAGCATACCTGCAAGGAGAAATATTAAAAATGGCCTTCCTGTCAGTACTGAGCCCTTCCCAACATTTAAAAAAAAACAACAACTCTGGGATTCCTGGTGGAAATAAATAGTATCCCCCCTTCTTGTATTCATTTGTTGTGGGTCTTCAAGTCATTTTTTTACTTATGGTGATCCTAAGGCAAACCTATCACAGGGTTTCCTTGGCTGGATTTGGTCGGGGGGGGGGGGTGCCATTGCCTCCCTCCAAGCATGACAGAATGTGACTTGTTCAAGATCACCCAGTGGGTTTCCATGGCTAAATTGGGATTAGAACCCTGTTTTACCAAAATTTGTCATTCAGAACACTATGACACAGTGTTCATCCCTCTCATTTTACTTGGAACAGGAAATTCTGACCATTTTCAAAACAGTGAAATCTTGGATACCCTGTGCTGTACTTTGGGGTCCCCATATCTCACATCTCATATCTGGAGACAGCGTGTTTTTGAGACAGCCTTTCAGGAACACTAGGTCAGGTTCTCACGAGGAAAGGAGCATGTCCTGAGGCATGTACATATTCAAGTAAACAAGACAGTCAAATCCAGATGGGTGTATCAATTGCGTCTACCTTCCCCCAAGTCATCTGTTTCTTCCTACAACTTGTGGCAAAGGATCTCTTTGCAGTAAACTAATCTCTCTGCCCACCCCCTGTTGTGTTCCCAGTCAAACTTTTCTGTCCAAAAGGTGCTGTCATACCTACATATACTAGTTAAAGAAGTAACATATTTTGCTCTATCCTATCATAATGCCCAGTGGAACTTAAACAGTATTTGCCAAGCTTCTTTTTTTAAAAAAGATCTCTCTGTTTAAGATTATCTTCAAGTACTGAAATACCAACCATAATAAGAAAGAAGTAATTTAAAAATCCAAAACTTCAGAATAATACTAAACAGGCTTAGCTATCTCAAGATAGCAAACAGATACATTGTTAATACTTCCCAATATGATAACCTAAGAAAGGCAGTAGTGATCTTTGATGTCATTAGTCCAGTATTGTCATGGATTTGTTGTGCAATTTAAGACATATTTTATTTAAGAGGACATATCCTCCACCCTTCCTGTACATCGTCTTTGTAAGTATACTTGCAGCTGGGGATGTTTAGCCTGGAGAAGAGAAGATTAAGAGGTGATATGATAGCCCTGTTTAAATATGTGAAAGGATGTCATATTGAGGAGGGAGCAAGCTTGTTTTCTGCTGCTCCAGAGAACAGGACCCGGAACAATGGATGCAAGCTACAGGAAAAGAGATTCCACCTCAACATTAGGAGGAACTTCCTGACAGTAAGGGCTGTTCGACAGTGGAACAAACTCCCTCGGAGTGTAGTGGAGTCTTCTTCCTTGGAGGTCTTTAAACAGAGGCTGGATGGCCATCTGTTGGGGATGCTTTGATTTGGATTTCCTGCATGGCAGGGAGTTGGACTGGATGGCCCTTGCAGTCTCTTCCAACTCTATGATTCTATGATTCTATGATTCTATGACCCATCCTGGGAATATCCTGATCCAATCACTGTTTTTGCCATACTGAAATTAAAGCCATCAACTAGTCTGGAATCTCATTGTCAATTCCTGAGAAAGAATTTATTACCTTTATTACCTGGTGAGATAGCCCATTGCTTGGGCTATATTTTAGGTATAAATATGGGGTTTCAAAATCTAACCTCTGTGCACACAGCTGTTATACACCCCCACCCTCTGTGTATGTTCTGTGTCACCCTCAGACCTCCCAGTCTGAGTCACTCCAGCTTTCCAGGGTCTACTCATTGTACAGGTAATTATCACCCCACTGCAAACCTCTAAAACTCCGCTATCACCTTTCCATATTTCCTTTTTCATTAGGTCTGTATGCTGTGTCTGTTTGAATTGCCATCTTGTGTGTGTGATTGCACTTTGCATTTTTTAAAATAATACCCTCTTAACTAAACCCAGATTTTTGATTCTCCTCAGTACTGCTATAAACATGTGCAAATGGTCCAAAGGCTACACAAGCCTCTTGCACAAGCTAATTTCCCCAATATTTAAACTAGCGTTGATAGTCGGTGGGGACTAGCCAAGGGCTCAACCTCAACTCGGGCTTACATCCTTCTGAAGTCGCTAAAATGAGTGCCCAGCTTAATGGGGGCAATTAGCTTACACATTGTAAACCGCTTAGGGAGTGCTTAAGTGTACTGATAAGCAATATAGGTAGGTACTGGCTATTGCTATTCCTATTAAGACCTGTAACCAGTAATAAACCCATGCTAAACCTCAGATCCATGAGTGTAGTGATATCACTCACATTTGTTCAGAACAAAAACCAGCTTTTAATCCTTAAAAAATGGGATGTCATTTCAAAGAATTTACATTTACAGTACTGATTATCTCATCTGTCAGTTTCAATTAACTGATTAGAAGTGGTACAGGAGAAGATACCACTTGTACACTACCTTTGCATGATAATTATAGCATTTCCTCGGCATGTCTCTTGGGAGAAAATATTTCCATAAACTCCTCAAAAACATTTGAGTTCTGGCACTTTCAGTGACTCCCTCAACATTCCTCTCTTCTCTTAGGATCCTGCAAGTGAAAGAGGAGCTTGGGCTATTTTTAGCAAAACCAAGCAACACTTCTCATTTACAGCCAGCTTACTTTGCACGCTGCCTGGGGGAGAAAATGGTTCCCAACCACAAAGTGCTCAGGAAGTCTGGTTTTGACTGTATCCCAGATCACCCACTCAACTCGGATTTAGTTAACAGATTAAAGAATGCCCTGGAAGTGGAGGATGAAGAGACTGTGATGGATTTACTCTGCAGTGAAGTGAAACATGTGGATGCCACCATAGAACTATCTAATGATGACTGGATGAAAGACCCAGCAGCTCAACTGCACCCTCTGGTGTTAGTAGGTAACTGGTTCATTTGTGCCAATTAAATCATCCCATTTTCAGGATTGTCACTGCATGAAGAAAACACGGATTTGGAGCTCAACATAATGCAAATCAATAATATAAATATGCCGTTTGAACCTAAACCGATTCAGATTTGCATGCTTCATTCTGAGTTTCTCAGAAATATTCCATAATGTGGAAGTAGCAGATTTGTATGAGGAAGAGTCTAGTATATGACTAAAGGTAGTAGGGAAAGAGTGGTACCTATTAGTAGCTATGTTTTAGTACCAAGTTATGTATGTGTTTCTGGGATGCATATATGACAATATCACACTACACTTTTACAACGCTATTATTCAACTTGAACTGCTATGGCTGCCTTCTGTGGAAGCCTGGGATTTTAGTTTCAGGAACAATGCTTTGTGATATCCAGAGCAGCAGCATCAAAATAAATGTTTGCATTTAATGAAAGAAAAATACTCCGCACTCAAGCATGTGCTCTTAGCACTTTTCTTCTTCTTCCACGCCCTGATTAATCCCTTCCAACCAGACCTGGAAAGAAAAGTGAATGCTCAGGTTAGAGAAATAATAATTGCCCTGATGGATGACTGCAAGAGATGCAAAAGATGATGGGGCCCAATCCAGACCCCACACAGTAAGCAGGACAGAACCTCTGAAGGAGCGCTAGTGAACAGAAACAGATAGTTTCTTAGCTGGCCAAGCTATCAAGAAAGGTGACCTTTCATTGCCCCCTCCCTCCCTGCATGCCTCTGTGCTTGAACGAGAAATTATGCAGACCAGGCATGCTAATTTAGTCTATCTCATTTGCATAATTAGTACACATAATTTTATCAGGCAAATTACATCACCCAGATTGATTGGGGGCAGCCGGGGGGTGAAATACTGCAGAAATAAGGTGAGGCTCTACCAAAGGCTTATCCAGACAATTTTTTAAAAGACATATCCTCTTCCAAACCCAATAGACACCCCAGTCCAGCACCCATTGCTCAGGAAGCTGCCCACAAGGGAGATATGCTCGTCCGTTCATTGCTTTTACAAAGAAGCAATGTGATGGAGAGAAGGAGAGAATTGGCTACAAAGAAAAGAATGATTAAGAACAGTGTTTAAATGGTTCATGAAATGGCAGGACTTTGCATAGCATTGTGTAGATGGGTGGAGGACAAGATTGTGCTACCGTGGGCCTCACTGGTGTACAGAAGACTATACAGGCAGCCATATGCTGGAGGTGTACAATGGGGATGTCATCTGCCAATGCAGAAAGTTTTTTGAAATGTACAGATGATTTTTAAAACATGCAAATATGGAGACGTGAGTGTACTCACATACAATCAGATTGATAAACCCCTACAAATTTGGACACTTGGGCCTGTTACAGACTGCCAAAATAAAGCTGCTTCGGGTCTCTTTGGAGGTATGCTATTTAAATGATGCATGGGTCTTAAGAGTCCGGAGGTCGCGCCAAAGCCACACTCCATTCCTAAGCACTGGAGTGCAGCTTTGGTGCAGCTTCCAGATTCTTCGGATGCATGCATCATTTAAATAGCATACCTCCAAAGAGACCCGAAACAGCTTTATTTTGGTAGTCTGTAACAGGCCTTGATTTTTAAAAAAAACAATTAAAGTGCCATTTTTTTTAAAAAAAAGTATCTTCTGAAGCAATCCCACTCACTTCAGCAGGGTTTCATCTGGGCTAACAGAGTTCATCTTTATAGCTTAACTCTCCATCTGCACGGAGATTATGAGGCAAGGCCTGCTTCTGAGCATATTAAACCCATTGTGAAATTGCATTCAGGGTTCTAATATGTGTGCACCTACACATTTAAGTCAGGTCTAAGGTTGCCTTCATAGAAACACCATGCATTAAATGTGCATGAATGATTGTCAGATTCTGGTGAATATCAATTAATTAATTTCTTCCACAACATCATCAATAGCCTACATCAGTTATTTAGTTACAAATGTATAACTAAGGGCCTTACCACATAAGCCCTGTTCTCACTGTTATAGCCCTAATTAAAAATGCAAACATACTAGTTTGAGAGCAACCATTATCGCATGTCTTTGCGATCGCACTACTGGGGTTACTACCACCATCAACAATCCCTTGTGTTCTCTTCCACACTCCCCCTTAACCTCACCTTTCTGGCCTGTGGCATACCCAGTGTGTCATTCTGATAAAGTGATTTAAGGTACTAAAAAGAAAAGAAAATACTTTTTTAAAAAGAGAATCAGGCTCCTTGTTAATAGCGAGGGGAAGGGGAAGGGGGGAGGAGGAAATTGTGACATCACATGACTGCTAATATGGCAACTGCCATGGCAGCGACATTTTGCATGTGAGAAGTACTGGGATTTCTGTGCAACTGGGAGCTATTTACAGGTTCCCAACATCAATGAAAAGGGATGTCCTAACCAAATTTTGCATACACAGCAGCTATGGGTTGCAAAAATGTTGTGTGATAAGTATTGCCAAAGGTGCAATATCATCTATAATTGCAGTTTAATAGCTACGTATGATAAGATCCTAAGTAACATCTCCTGTTCCTACCCCTCAAGCCCACCTTAATAACCAGCAGCCACATCAAGCGAAGGATGTTTATTCATCTGTCAAGTGGAGAGCAAGGAGGAGGATGTTTCTACTCCTTCTCACCAGTGAGCAAGGCTACAAAAAGGAATTTCAACAGAGGCCCTACATCTGACTGCCACAACCTTGCTGACTGGCAGGAGGGGCTGAAAAATCATCCTTCTTGAGCCCCAGTTTGCAACTGAACAAATCTCCTTTGCTTGGTGTGGCTGCTGGCTCTTAACGTGGGCCTGGGAAGGCATTTACAATTGTAGCAATAGTGTTACTGAATATGGAGCAGCTACGAATCTAGATTAGAAATCTGTAACTGCAATACAAAATGCTAGCTGGTGATTGTTGTTGTTGTTTTAGTCAATTTAATAATTGCTTTACTGTGTTAGTACAATAGGAGGTGGGCATGGTAACTGTATGAGCACCGGAAACCTGAAGAGGTTGGCATGCATGCATCCAGAATAGAATGCCACTGTTGCTAACATCCAGACCAACTTGCTATCACTGTATAAAGTTGAATAGCCACCATTTTTCAAAACTGCAACCCAAACAACTTCAATCCCAGTTCATTGATTAATTGGTACTCTTTAGTACACAACAGATCAGATTGAAGGCACTTTCTAGTTATCTACAAACATGAGATACACTCCACATACAATGATTACATACAATGATACCTGAACCCAATTTTTAAATTGCTAGGTACTTCTAGAGTTTCAGCCATATGGTGACAATTCATTTTTTCCCTGTGAGGATTCTCTTCTGGGTGAAGGAAAAAGGAACAATGATAGCCCACACAGGCTGTCAGTCTAATGCTCATTTTATTTCAATGCCAAAAAAAGGAGTACAAAAAAAGGGAAAAAATATTGCTGCCATTATAAACTTTCACCTTTGTCACTGATATCTAAAATGTTTTTTACTAATGTATAGTCATCAAAACATGACTAGAATGGAGGCAGTAAATATTACAGCTCAAAGGGTTAGTTAGCTATTGACACTAACCAGCGGAAATGTTCAGACTAAAATTATTCCCCTCAAAGTAGCTGTAGGGATGGACTTGCAGCCGGCCATATTCAGAGCTAAAGCAAAGATTATGACTTGTGAAGCAACACTGTAGTGGGTCCTGTGAGAAGTAAAGCAAAAAGTGCCTGCACATCATAACCTTTCCCTTGCAAGTGAAAGAAACTGAGATGAGACGTAGATTGAAATAAGATGATGAAAGAAGTAGAATGGAAAATAGGAGGTGGGAGGAGAGAGAAGATCAGAGAAAAGGTAAAGACCACAAAGATTTGAATGGGGTGATTTTTTCCACACTCCACAGATGTTCCACAGAAGTGGCCAAGAGAGAAAATTCAGTAGGTAGAAACAGGCAACATCATAAAGTTTAGAAAGAATTAAAAGACGTTAAGAAACCATCTGGACTAGCACAGAGTTTTTTAGACAGAGGAAATGGAGAAATTGTTTCAATCCAACAAGTTTTTTAAAGTCGCGCTCATTTTAATCCAATCTTACTTGGGCTGCATTTGCACTACAGAAATGATGCAGTTTGACACCACTTTAACTGCTGCAGAATTCTAGGATGTTTGGTTTTATGAGATATTGAACCTTCTCTGCCAAAGAACTCTGGCACCACAACAAACTACAAATCCCATAATTTCATAGGATAGTGCCATGGCAGTTAAAGTGGTGTCAAACTGCATTATTTCTGAAGTGTAGATGCAGCCTTGGATCCATCCTCAGTACAACTCTTATTTTCCTCATAGTTTCATATGAATTTTGCATAAATACATTTTCTTTAAATTGGAACATAATCACTCACTCATTTTAGAGTCCAGTTGAAATACATTTTCTTTGCACTTAATATGTACACAAAGGGAGAGTGAGTTCAACAGGTGTACTTGAGTTCTTTTATGTCATATTTAATTATTGACTACTTCCACTTCCGACTTGTTGGATTCAACTATCAGCCCTCCTGACTTAATGCACTAGTACCCAGGTCTTGTTTATTTTAACAGGAGTGAGGTCTAACAGAACTTATGATGGACACTGGTGAGTTAGGCAACAATGTGATTTGAAAGAAGACCAGATAACAGCTGCCTTTGAAGCAGAAGAACTGATAGTGAGCTAGTAGGCTAGTGGGCACAATCATTTTGGCTTGGGGGTTAGGAAGAAGTTTCTGGAGCAAGACAAATTTTGTTGTTATTAAATACTGTCAAGTCAACTTCAGCTTATGGTGACCCTATGAATGAGAGGCCTCCAAATAACCAGCCTCAACAGCCCTGCTCAGGTCCAGCAGACTCAAGGCTGTGACTTCCTTGACTGAGTCTATCCTTCTGGAAGGCTGATCTTATTTCAGAAATCCAAGTCTCAGTATGAAAACAGAAAATTAAACTAGTTCACAGCATGGCAATGTTACGCCATGTATAAAAAACACAGAACAATTCACAGCTTTTCATGTGATCAAACCCTATTCACTCTCATTCTAAAACATCCACTTCCCAGGACTGCCTCATTGTCTCTTTCTGTTTCAGGCACTTCTATGAGACTGACCTTGGCAGTTCCCGATGCCTATTACCTCCATGTCATCCTTTCATCTCTTTTATATAGTTCTTCCATGCATTGTTCCCATCATTGTTTTATTTCTACTTGCTCTACTTGGTAATGTGTTCGGTTGTAGAGCATCCCTATCCTTGGTTTGAAGTTCCCATTGATTTCTTGATCTTGTGGAAGAAGTCTCTTGTTCTTCCTTTTTTGTCATCATCTTCTATTTCTCTGCATTGATTATTATAGTAGTTCTCCTTGTCCCTGCACACAAGTCATTGAACAGTTGCATTCAAGTTTCTGATATTTTTTCTGTCACCTTTTACTTTTGCCTCTAGTCTGTCCTTAATTGCTTGAAGAGTTTCTTCTGTCTGAATTTCTTCTTTCTGAAGCTTCTCTTCCTATTTGACTACAGGCGGTGTTCTTTTTTATTCCTCCCAGGCAATGTCCCTGGCTTCAGTCCAAAGTTCAGTTCACAGTTTGTGTCACAATTTGGAGATAGAATGGGGTGTCTTTGAGTTCTAGATTGCCCATCAGATGATGTCCATGTATACAGTTGCCTCTTTGGTTGCTTGAAACATATGTTTATAATTAACAAACTGTTGGCTTCACAAATTTCAACCACTGAATCCCTGCTTCATTTTTTGATCCTAGGCCAAATTCTCCTACAATTATAGACAAAATATTTGTTCATTAAATAAGATTTACTGGGCCAAAGTTTGTTAACCTAAGAACATAAAAGCTTTTGAATTATAGAAAGCCTTTTGTCATTCATACTGACAAAGACTTTATAGAAGGTGCAACCTGTCTGTTTCAGAGGCATGGTGCAACATGTGATAGGAGCTCCCTTCCTCCCTGAGTGAATATGGCTCTCTTCATTATTCACACAGACCTTGTTAGGATTGTTCTGCATTACAAGACCAAGGTGCTGTGTAATATTTTTTGGTTATCTGTTGTTCAGAGATACAAAAGGCTTTACCCCTGCTTACTCATTGTGTGAGAAAATCTTCCAGCTTGTCTGTCCCAGATCATGAAACAAGAGAAGCAGGGATAAAGCCTTTTGTATCTCTGAACAAAAGCTCAGACCCATAGAATTAAACTAGGACATACCCTAGACATTTATAGGGATTGAGCTGTAATTGCTCAGTAGTGAGGGGAAGGTTATTGCTCACACAGGGGCAGAACAGACGGGCAGGAGAAAGTGGTTAGAACCTGCATTTTCCAGAAGCAGATCAAACTCTCCGCTGTCTACATCAGATGCTCCTAAAGTGGCCCGAATGCACATGGCCCCACCACACAGTGCAGAATCAAGCATAAGTAATTTTTTGGGGTCGCCTTCCCACCATGCACACGCACCATCACACAAACACACCACTAACAAATGTCTGTGCCTAGATGCCATCCCATTGAATGGCCACCCCTTTGATTGGCCAAACAGCCACACCTGTGATCCTCCACCAGTATAGGGAATCAGACCATCGGTGTGTCCATTAAAACACTGGCAAAGCCCAATCATGCTCCCTCTTGGACTGTCTGGTTTGTGTATGTTATATTTATATCCTTTGGAGGTGTCATACTTTCACTCCTTTGAATTGCCACCTGGATCCGTCCTTTTTTAAATGTGCACCTGCACCGGTGCATTTATAGGGTTAGGATGGATTGCTCCTTCAAAACCGCTCTGGCATCAGGATATTTATATGTAGGGCCGAAGGTATGCATTTTCCAGGCTAAGTCGGAATATCCTGGGTTCTTTATGCTCCAGTTTTTAGCCCCGGAGTGCAGCTTCAATCAGGTTTCTGCCCACTTTGCAGGCATGCGTCATCTAAACGCCCCACCTTCAAAGTGGTTTGAAACCACTTTATTTGGCCCATCTGTTTCACCCCACAGTGAACTTTCTATTTCACAGAGATTTCAACCTGATCAAAGCAAGTTTAAGCTTTGCAAAATTATAGCAAACTAATCAGGGTTGCGAGATCAGAGGCATCCCATTGACTGAGATTTTAGGGCTAAAGCCTGAGGTCAACCAGTGAGTCCTTGTGATGTCACAGGGCCAAAGTGGGCAAGGGGCTGCAATGGGAGAAGTGGACCAGTTTTTGGGCCAAGTGATATGGAAAAAGTCACAAATGAAATATGGCTGAATATGACAAACTCCAGCTGGGTAGGAAACATTTTTGGTGACACTGCAGGCAGCAAAATGCATCCAGCATCTGTGGTGGTTGCCACCATCTCTTCTCCTCAAACCTCACCTAGAACATGTGCTACATGAAGGGCCTTTTCTGGGCTCAATGCTACTTCTGCTCCTGTCACTGGCGCTTGTGAGAGGTTGCCATCAGCTCTCAGGGCATTCCCCCCATCCACATGGCTCTGTACTACTGCTGTATAAATGGCACAATGGGGACCAAGCACATACACCTACTAGTTCTCTCCTCATTTGCCTCCTCTCCATCCTTGCTGTGGACAAGATGCATGGAACTACCTTTAAACTGAGCCAGTGAATCCTGAATAGCTCAGTGGAGTCAGGGTTATGTATATTTTCAGAATTCATTATTATTTAAGGCATATAACACATATACATTTATCTTTTTTTATTACATTGCTACCTAAATGAGGCACTCAAGACAATTCCAACAAATTAATATACATCCTTACCCATAGTAATACAGCACAATTCAATAAACACCTATGAATAGCAGGCAGATGCTGTAGGAGGAAATGCACCATGCCAAAAAAAATTAATTTAAAATGTCAGAATCCCTGGAAAATACAGTCCCTCTTCTTTTTCCTGCCTTGGAGAATTTTCCAGCTATCATTCAAGGTGTTCTGTTAATCAAATATATTCCTAGTTCGTTTCCAATATATATATATGGTATTGCTATACTTTTGAATGAACTACTGATGGGATGTGTTGAAGGTTTTTAATTAGACAAAAGTTAGCCTCTGGTAATACATAGGCTGCAATATCAGATACCTCTTGAGTGTGAATAGTTTTCTTGCTGAGCCCTAGGCAGAGAATGTAAGAGGCATGCCTCACCTATTTTTGGTTTGTCCCCTGTGTGCCCTTCAGCCAGTCAGTTTAGGGAGAGATCCTGTTTCCAGAGGCAATTTTTAGTCCAGGCGGCACCATCATCACAATAAAGGTTGTCCATTAATTTAAGCATAGAAGGATTTTACTGCATAGTTTCCTAATCACCAAGAATCACAGTCTCTGCAACATGAAAAAGTCCTAGCAGATTAGCTCAGTGTAACATGCTTTGATATGGGAATGTAATGGAGAAATGCAAATTGGATGGCAGTGTGCATTGCCAGAATATATCAACTCATCACACAACTGGCCTTTACAGGGAGGGTATGAAAAAGAATTTAGTTCTAGAAACCTTGTGGATAAACAGTCTTTAAATGTTTGAAGAACAAGATATCCCAAAGCACGCAAACTATTGCATCCGTTTATCCATGTCACCTGGATCTTGACAGGCAAATATAGCAAATCTTCACTGTAGACTAGTATGCTTCCTAGCCAAGCTATGACTGGGAGCTGAAATAACTTCATGATGGAATTCCAGCATACAACAGCCTATTCAACCTAGCCAGGTGCAAATATACACACAGATATCTAATCAGGCGTACTAAAGTACTTGTTATTGTAGCCGGCAGTTCATGTGACTTGAATTGTATCAAATAACAATTATTACTAGATTTAAAACAAGCAATGTCAGAGCCCTAACTAGAACATAATTGGACAGTACAAACAAGGAAGTCAGATCTAGCTATAAAACCCCACCAATCCTCAGAATAAGATTTTGGATTAACATAAACAGCAGATCAGCACAATGGAACAGCTGCCTGGACTTGCTGTAGAGAAGTTGCAAATCTTTGAAAAAGAAGGATCCAAGTTCCCTAGGAAGCCTCATGCTCCTGTGGACAAATACTATGAAGCTCTGGTCAAGGGAGACCTGAAGAAGCTCAAAGCCCTCATCGACCAGTACTATGAAGATGTCAATGTGGTCTTTGAAATCAATAAAAATGAACTGGAATGGCAGGTGAAAAGCCAAGCTGCTTACGGACTGTCAGGTACTCTAGATTCCAAGGAACACTTTCAATCTTAAACAGGTATTTACTAATCCAAATTGAGGGTAGTGTGTTTCCCCCCTCCCACTGCAATCTCTTTTTTAAAAAAATCTCTGTGTACAAGTCTTGCCCCTCTCTCTTGTCATTCTGTACAGTTGGAAGAGTTAGTTCTCTACCCACTCACTCCACTTTCTCAGCATCTCTTTCCTATATGAAAGGGTCAAGATGGATTATACCCTTAAACTGTTATCAGTAGTTATCAGTAGTGAAGAGAATCGCGGCCTTGCTGTATCATCATACATGCTAGTTCTAGGCAAGCCAAAGGAAACAGAGCAAGGAGGAAATAATGACTTAGGAGTTTATCAGACTGCCTTTCCTCCCAGCCTCACTGCGGGCAGAAACTTTTGAAAACTTTTTTTAAATGGGTGTTATCACACACCTCCGTGCCCAGTCTGGAGGAATCATATACCCGATCTTGGTATCCCATACTCGATCCATACTTCTCCCATACTTTGCAAAGAATGGGAAACTCACGTTCTTTCCAAAAGTGCCAGACAAGTATGAATCAGATACAGGATGCCAAGATCGGGTACATGGTGCCTCCAGACTGGGCACGGAGGTGTGCGATAATACCTGTTTTTTTTTAAAAAAACCAAAAGTTTCAGCCTGCACTGAGGCTGGGAGAAAAGGCAGTGTGATAATCTCCTTAGTCAAATGTGTTCAGCATTCAGAATATGGGGGGTCTTGATTTGTCATACCCACTGAGCACAAACAGAAAGCTTTTGAACAGTTCTTGGCATTCTTCTCCTCTGTGGTTAGAGACTAATTGTCCACTGAGCATCAGGGAACCCTCCTTACTACACTATGTTGTTGTTGTTTCAATTATTTTTTCAATGTCTTCACCATCTACTTTAAAATTATGTTGATCATCTATGTTCATTATTTTTGATCTCGCATTATTGGTCTCACTTAATATGATCTCACTGAAATGAGGCCTTCCAGGTGAGAACCACTTCCTGTTTCTTCCCCAGATTTTGAAAGACTCCCTGGCCCTAAGCAACATTTCTCCAGCCGCTGGCAATGGAGTTGGTAATCTTCTAACATAACCCTCAGTGTGCGCCTCTGTTATCTTCACAGCAGAGTTTCTTTTTAGTATGCAGACTGGAGTTGTTTGTCCTGGGGAAAATAATATGATATTTCTCAAGATACACCTTGAGCATGGAGCAACTGAAACTTTCCAGCTTTGCAGCTTCACCATGCTCTTCCATTGTCTCTTACTTTGACTAAGGTATGATCACCACATCAACCATTTACAATATCTGTCTTTTGCTCATGCCAGGATTCAAAGGACCAGCCCAAGAAATCTCTGCCCTTTCTTCCAAGAAAAAAGCTATTAGACATTCTGTTTATGATTTCTACCAAAATCTCTTCCATTAGAACATTACCTAATTATCTATTGTTGCCAACATCTAAGATCCTCAAAACAGGACCCAAATATCAACCACTTTGCAATCTTATCCTGTTCCTTCTTTATGCTCACATCTATGATCTTAATTTCTTGTAGGCAATACTTGAAAAATGGTGGCAGGCTGGATAGCAATAGTGTACATGTATCTGAAAAACATTATCCCCTGTCACGTTCTATTACAGCCCTATTGTGAAATGTGGTTCAACCAAATGAGCCATTTAATAAAGACTAGATTAAATCCAGCCACACGTAAGTACTTCAGTTTCCTTCATTGTACTTTGATTTTTCCCATTAGCTTTTAGAGAGGTAAAGATCTGCAACCAAATTATTTTTCGTGTTTACAAAAATCTTACAATAAGCTTGTAGAAGAAGTTGGTGCTGGTTCAAGCACTGTTCAGAACTCAGGCCTTTCTTTCCTGTGTTGTTGTTGTCATCGTCATATGCCTTCAAGTCATTCCCACTTATGGTGACTCTAAGGCCTAACCTATCACAGGGTTTTCTTGGCATGTTTCTTCAGAGGGGATTTGCCATTGCCATCATCTGAGACTGAAAGATGTGCCTTGCACAAAGTCACCCAATGGCTTTCCATGTTCAAGCAGGGATTTGAACCCTGATCTCCAGAGTCATAGTCAATCTCTGGAGCAAATATGAAAGTAAAGAAGTGGTCCTTATGTGTAATTCTAGTTCCTTTCTGGATGGTTATGAAGCGAACTCCATGGCAACCTGTGGTTACCAAGTCAAATGTAGTGTATGAATAGGTCTACAACTTATCCAATTAAACCATGGATTAAATCTGCGTAAATTTCACATATATAACTAAAACAATAGTTTAAATTAAAACCTCATTTTTAGATGTCCTGTTGATATGTTGCACAGGTGCCAGCAAAGGAGAGGCATTCCATCATATACTGAAGTGAAGCAATGTCTCTTCTAAAATCATCCTTGCCATTTGGAATTTCTGCATGTACTTGTTTTTAAAATATAAATAAATATTAGTTTGTTTTACTTTTTAATCTTTTAAAGGTACTTCTATATACTTTATGGCTGAAATGCTCTAGTCTGATGTACATTATGCAACTTTATATACACATTGCTATGTAGCAGAGATGCTATGAATGCTCCTAGTGAATTACAAAGATGCATATCTGGCCACCGGCAAGTGTACCAATGTGCATTGGCCTCTACCAATGCCCATTGCCACTTGTTAGATGGTGTTCTCATATGCGTTAAGAGTGCTCCATGCACATTGGTCCTGTTGTGCATCAATCCTGTCCTTAATCAGTCTCAATGTACAACAGTCACTTTGTTGGCTCTCCCACTTAGTAACAGCAACCCCTTGGCAAATATCAGAGTTGCAAAACTGGTCAAATCTGTTTTCCACAGGCAAAGCAGTGGAGAACAGCAGGTCTTGGAGATGTCTCATCTACAGGGTTGTTATGAGTTGAGGTCAGCTCAAAGGCAGCTAACAACAACAACAACTTCAACTTATGGTGACCTCCCTTCTACCTTGTTATCAACAGCCCTGATAGGTCTTGAAAACCACCTGTAATGGGTCAGCCTCTTTTTCGACAGTATTCCACTTTATCAAGCATCAGTCTTTTCCAATGTGTCATGCCATCTCATGATATACGCTCACCCCTCCATTTGTGGAGGTTAGGGGCGCAAAAGGTAAAGATAAAGATGTTCCAATGAACAAGGTTGTCAAGTCATGTCCAACCATAGGGAGCGGTGATGATCTCCGTTACTAAGCCAAAGAGCCAGCTTTGTCAGAGACAACTCTGTGATCACGTGGCCAACATGATTGCACAGAAAGTTGTTTATCTTCCCCCCAGAGTGCACTACCCTTTCCAGCTTCTCCGTCCTGGGCTCCCCCCCCCCAGGAAAAAAGCCAATGAAGGAGGAGATGGGGGGAGTGTGCACCCTGCCTTTATCTCATAAATAATCAAAACCGAAATGTGGATGCCTGAGTATATCCAAAATATAACAGTCTCAGTTTAGTTATTCCGGCTTCTAAGGACAGTTCAGGCTTAATTTGCTATTGGACCCATTTCTTTGTCTTTTTGGCAGTCCATGGTATCGTCAGAACTCTCCTCCAGCACCACATTTCAAATTAGTTGATTCTCTTCCTGTCAGCCTTCTTCACTGTCCAGTTTCCACAACCATACATAAAAATTGCCTTTGGTATGTAATGAGAAATTGGTCTGGTCCCTACATAACTGCCCTTCCAAGTCATAATCTTTTTCTGACCACATTCTCCATTTTGATTTACAAATGAGCCAAGGTATGGAAAATCTTTGTGCCACCCTGATGTAGTGGTTTGAGTGTTTGACTATGACTCTGGAGATCAGGGTTCAATTCCCCACTCAGCCATGGAAGCCTATTGGGTGATCTTGGGCAAGTCACATACTCTGAGCCCCAGCAAACCCCCATGATAGTTTTGCCTTAGGGTCTCCCTAAGTTGGAAAGAACTTGAAGGCTCGCAACAACAAAGAAAATCTTTAACTATTTTGGTGTCTTTGGCCCAATTTACATGGGCCTTTGCGGCGCCCCCATCACATGCTATGAGTTGGCCAAGGACGCACCATCCATATTGGCCTCACCACTAGCATGTGACGGGGGCGTCAAAATGGTGGCGCCCTGTACACATGGGTGCCGCCATTTTGATGCGACAGACGCTTAGCATCCGCATGTGCTGGCGCCTTTGTGACACCACAAGTGCACCATTGGCACCTTGCGGCATCACAAAGGCACCACAAGAAGAACCCACTGCGGCTCCCTCATGGAGCAAACCAGGGCAGCGGGAGACCACCCTTTTTGAGCGGTCTGTATCCCGCCATTGTTATCTGCTTTAAAGTAATATAAACCGTTTGGGGTCATTATTTTTGTCTTCTTAATATTCAACTGTGACCTTGCTTTTTCAGTTTCTACCTTGATTTTTCTCAACAGCATTTCCATGACTTTGCTATTTTCTGCTAGTAGTATGGTGTCATCTGTGTAACTGGTGACATTCCATTTTTCCACCAATTTTCACACCTACTCCCTCCAAATTAAAACCAGCTTTTCAAATGATATGTTCATCATATAACTTAATAGGTTGATAAACCTTTAGCCTTGCCAACTATTTCTCCATACTCTACAAACACACACACACACACACACACACACACACAGAAAACATGTATACTTACACACACACACACACACACACAGATATACATACATATATTTACATCCTGCTTATGTTTTTAAGAATATACATTAATTTGATTTCCTCTTTACTCACCTATATATAAATTATATACATGTATATTTTTCCAATTAAAATATAATAGTAAAATAATTATATATAGCAATATAGTTATTTTTATACGGTTGTTTTATTAACAGGGCTTTTGCTTGAAATTAATGTCCTTAATTGTATCAGTTAATTCCAACTAAAGAAGACACAGTGACTCAGTTGTGGATTAAGCCAACATGTAGGTAAAGCTCACTGATGTGATAGGACTACTCTAGATAAGATGAACTGTAGGATTCAGGCCAAGGTAAACAAGTAATTAAAAGTTACGGCTCACACAGCAATAAAGATTTTGCTTTGTTAAATATAAGATAACTTTGACATCAAAGTTATCTTATATTTGACTCATTCAAATTTTATGCATTCAAGAAATGGAAGTGTTGGATGCAGTAAAAATGTCAAATCAAGTTTGACAGAAATGAACTCTGAACACAGCAAAAGATTTATTCCAGAAAATAATGAAAAGATTCCCTTATAGATGGTCTCAGAGGAAAGCAATGACAAATCCCCTCTGAATAAATCTTGCCAAGAAAACCCTGTGATTAGGATCGGCATAAGTTGAAAATGACTTCAAGGGACACAAGAAAATAGATGACAAAATTAGAAATATAAAATATGGAACTAAGCACGTGTAGAAAAAAAATCTTAGGGAGCTGAGTATATTTAACTTGGAGAAGAGAAGACTGAGAGGTGACATATAACTAATTTTAAATATCTGAAAGGATCTCATGTTCAAGATGGAGCAACCTTGTTTTCTGCTTCTAACACAAACTAATGGATTCAAATGACAAGAAAAAAGGTTCCACCTGAATTTAGGAAGAACTTCTTTACTATAAGAGCTGTTTGACAGTGGAATAGATTGCCTCAGATGGTGATTCATTCGCATTCCTTGAAGACTTTAAATAGGCCTGGATGGGCAGAAGTGTTGTAACTGTATTGCTGCATGGGTTGGACTAGTTGGGCCTTGCAGCCCCTTCCAACTCTAGTATACTATTATTCTGTTGGAACAGGTTGACTTTATTTGTGTTCAGATTTAAAAAACGCTCCCTTGTTGGCAATTTGTGGACAGATTTTGAAAGTATTCATTCTGTAAACCCTGGGAGGTTGTGCTCCTAGATTGGCTATATGATCTGCATAGAAAGCTCTGCCTTTAAGTGGGCTGCATCGGCCCCTAAAGTTGTCATCAAATATTCAAATCCTATTCTCTGAGTATAATAATTCTTTATTACTTTATTACATCCAATGTAACTATTATGCCAAAGTGCAGCTCACAGGCTACATGCAGCCACTCCAGGCAGTTTCTGTGGCCTCTAGGGAGCTCTGGGGGGTAAAAAAAAATTTTTTTAATCGCCCCCAAATTGGAATAGTTGCATGGGCTGGGCCATTTTATGCCAAGGAGAGCCCTTATGCCTATCAGAAATCTTTTTGATCAGGAAATGACTTCCTCTCAATCTCTCTTGTTAAAAAAAATAGTCCTTTCCTGGGCCTAAAATGATCCAGAAAGACTTAAAAACACAGTGAGAAAGGCCCTCATGTCCCTTAGAGAGCATTTGATAGCAAAAAGTTGACTACCCCCCCCCTTTTGCAGGAATGAGTACCGTGAAGGGGAGCACTTACCCAGGCTTCCCTAGTTGCCCATCATTTACGACCATATATTACTGCTGAGTTTTGCTCCCACAATGGGAGCAAAACCTAGGGGTCATTCACACATCAGTTTTTGGTTTTTTTAGTGTGACCATGCAAATCATCTCACTCATGCATTTTGGGATTGTTATTTCCACTATGGAACTGCACTGACCTTCATGGGTGTGCATCTCTGCAAGTTCGCTTGCTCACACGTGCAAGCATTTGAATAAAGATGGAGTCAATGATGGGAATGCATTCGGAACCCCTTTTTTGTGTTTCATCCCAGATCTATTCAGGTCTATTTCCATCTGTCATTCACACTTCTGACGATGCAGATCTTTTTTAAAAGCTCAGGAGAAAATCCGATATCAATTATCCCAAAGTAAGTGTTTTTTTGGCAGCTCCCACTCCAACTGACTTTGGGATGCATATGAACAATTCAGATTTAACCTGGATTCATCCTGGATTATTTTCACAGTATGAATAACCCTCTAGTCTAGTTTGTACCAGTGGCATTCTGACCACAGCCTGAGGATAATTACTTTGAAACCAGCACAGGCCTTGTTAATGCATGTTTTCCCATGGATGATCAGCATGTTCCACATCCTTGGCCCTCAATGGCTTATACATCAGCATTAGATGGAGGAGAGCAATTATCGTTTAGTCTTTTTAAGATTTCTCAGTCTTGGCTCTGGGGAGATGTTAAGTCTGTCGCTCATTACAAGCATAATATCGACTTGTCCTTTATTACACGAAGGTATCTCTGCATGCCATGTGAAATCCAGACCACTGATGTGTATTCACTGGAGACTCTTTAAAATTTATTTTTGTTACTTATTTTTACATTCACTCTGGCTCACAGTGGTTGAGAACCCTGAAAAGCTTTTGAAACCCCCCAAATGTTTTCAAAGCAGGAGATTTTAGTGTGCTGCTGTCATATTCAGCACTTGGCAGCACATGCAGAACTAAATAACACATTGAAATAGTTGAATATGTGGTGCCAGTGATCCTTTTCGGTAACAAGAAGCACTGAGCACTAGTACCAATCATTTCACTTGCCTGCAAATGCCTTCTGCTCCTTCTCTGCATATTGTCAAATGGGTGAACCAAAACACATTTGGTCTCTTGGCTTAACTGCATTTATTTTTCCTGCTCATTACAGATACATCTCAGATGTCTGACATAGTCATATTATCCATGTTCCTCAAAAGGCCTCAGTTCTTCTGTCCTCCTCCCTACCCTGGGCCCCGCATCTCTAATCTTAGGTATCATTTTGCTACCGTTTGACAGCTTAGAGTACAATATTTACAAAGAGAAAGCCTTCAAAATTACTGTATGGGGCATCAAGTAAAAGATGTTCTTTATTTTGAGGTCTAGGACACTGGAAAACAAAATAATGGCCAGCAGATTGCAAACGATCAATATACATCCCACCTACAAAAAAGGAGACACAAGAGACTGCAGCAACTATAGAACAATAGCACTAATCTCCCACACAAGCAAAATCATGCTCAAAATTCTGCAACATAGATTTCAACCATACATGGAGAGAGAAATCTCAGAGGTCCACACAGGATTCAGGAAAGCAAAAAGCACTAGGGATTACATTGTAAACATGCAAAGGCTAATGAAGTACATCAGGGAATTCCAAAAGAAAATCAGCATGTGCTTTATAGACTATAGCAAAGCTTTTGATTGCATAGGTCATGAAAGGCTGTGGAATGCCCTTAAAAATATAGGTTTGCCAACACATCTGATAGTCTTGATGAGGAATCTGTACTCAGAACAAGAGGCTACTGTCAGAACAGAACATGGGAAAACAGAATGGTTCTCGATTGGCAAAGGAGTCAGACAAAACTGTATCCTTTCACCCTATCCATTTGGCTTGTATGCCAAAAATATCATACAAAGAGCAAGCTTTGACACAGAAGAAGGAATGAAGCTAGGAGGAAGGAATATCAATAATCTGAGATACGCAGATGGCACCATACTACTAACAGAAAATATCACAGACCTAGAACTACTACTAAAAAAGACCAAAGAAGAAAGTGAAAAGGCAGGCTTACTGTTGAACCACAATAATGACTACAAAGAATCTAAAAGACAATGAAGAAATAGAAGTAGTAAAAGAGTTCTCATACTGGGATCAGATATTGATAGCAATGAGGACTGCAGCCAGGAAATCAGAAGAAGATTAAGAATGGGGAAAGCAGCTATGAAAGAACTAGAAAAAAAACTCCAAAAATGCAAAGATATACAACTGAGAACAAAAGATAGAAGCGTACAAGCCATTTGTATTCCCTGTTACCATGTATTCCCTGTTATCATGAGAGCTGGACAATTAAGAAACAAGATAGGAAGAAAATCAATTCATTCAAGATATAGTGCTGGAGAAGGGTGCTGGGGATCCCACGGACAACCAAGAAGACAAACAAATGGGTCCTACAGCAGATCAGGCCAGAAATCTCCCTGGAAGCCAAGATAACAAAACTTAGGCTGTTGTAATTTGTACACATCACGAGAAGGCATTAATCATTGGAAAAAAGCAATAATGCTAGGAAAAGTGAAGGAAGGTAGAAAGAGAGGAATGCTGCATGCTAGATGGATGGATTATATTTGGGAGGCCGCAGGTATGAACTTACAGGAACTAAGCAGAGCAGTGGAGGACAGGGGTCTTGGAGATGTATCATCACTGGTTTCCCATGGCTCAAGATTGACTTGAGGGCAGTTAATAACAACAACAAAGAACACTGCTACTCAAAGTGGTAGTCCCTGGACCAGTGGTAGCCCCAAACCATTGGCTGATAGTCCCTGGTGAGTTTCCAGGAAAGAAAGGAACAGTTGTATTCAAATGGCATAATATGGTGCTGGTCCCTGTCAGTCCCTCCCATCAAAGAAGCACTGGTCTAGAAGACCCGGGCCGAGCTGCAATTCCATTGCAACTAGTAAACCAACTAATATTAAACTCCTTGCAAAGAACTTGTGGGAATGTATTTGCCTGTGTGTGTGTGTGTAATATATATATATATATATAGAGAGAGAGAGAGAGAGAGAGAGATCCATCTTGGTGTAGTGATTTGAGTATCGCACTAGGACTCTGGGAGACCTGGGTTTGAATGCCCACTCAGCCAGGGAAACCCACCTTGGGCAAGTCAGCCTCAAAGGAAGGCAAAAGCAAACACCTTTTGAACAAATCTTACCATGAAAACCTCATGATAGGGTCATCATAAGTCAGAAACGACTTGAAGGCACACAAAAACAACAACATATATCTACTGTTCAAATCTTATGACTCTCTGCTGGAGTAGAAGCAATGCAAGATGGGGGGAAAGCACTGTAAATAATCACATGCATTGATCCATGCACAGTAGGAGCCACTGCTGGTGGTTAGATTTACAAAATACTGTATATGTGAGTTAATACATATATTAACGCACAAGGATCATACAGTTCTTTTTGTGTGTTTTTTTCTTTGTAAATTATTGCATCACGGGAAAATATTTTCAAGAATACAATACTTTCAGAAAAGAATATGAAATATATTCACACATATCTTTTGAAATAAGTTTTTTTTTTAAAATTACAACTAACTTTCAATGAGAACATGCATAACCCTGTGGGGATTATTATGATGATATTATTATTATTATCATCATCATCATCATTTATAAAGCCAGTGAATGTGGAAGCTAAAGGAATGACTGCTCTTCAAAACCTGGAGGGGGAACCATCGAGCTAAAATAGCCTAGCTGTTATGCCTGGTGAATAAGAGGTCATAGCCCAGTGATGGCGAACTATGGCACGCGTGCCAGGGGTGGCACTCAGAGCCCTCTCTGTGGGCACATGTGCCGTCACCCCAGCATAGAGTTTGCCAGAGTTTGTTACTAGAAAGCCAGAGGGACATGACACTTTGCAATAAATAAGTGGGTTTTGGGTTGCTGTTTGGGCACTCAGTCTCTAAAAGTTCACAATCACTGTCATAGCCTATGGAATTAGAGCTTGCAAAGGAAATTAGTGATTGACATTTAGAAAATAATTCATCTTTTTTTATTATTGAAAACAGCCTGGTACACTAACAAAGCTTTAAAGTGAACTGTTTTATTTTTTAAATGTTTGAAGCCGTCTTGGTCTACTTCATCAGAACCAACTGAAAAAGGTAGAAAAGGTAGAGGAGCCCCAGTGTAAAATGGGGCACCTTTTGACAAGCCACCTGTTCCCAGGACTGGTTGGCCAGAGTGGGGATTACATGAGCCAAACTGGGATTCCAGAAAAACCTGCTGTGCATTTTGGGGAAAGGAAAGTCCAGTACGCATGTTGTTTGCAGGTATAACCATAGGACTTGAGCTATGCTCCAAACTGGCCCTTTAATCTTGAGCACAAAGGACTGAATAGCAAATTCTTCTTATGAGCCTATCCGGGCCTATTTGCTGAGAGAGCAAACCCGGAAACACAACACTGGTAGTTGCACAGCCCACTGCTGCAGCCATGTGTCACCTCTCCCTCTTTCATCCTCTACCACCTTCGTTCTTAATTCATGTCAGTGAATGTAAGAGTGAGGCACAGACCAGCATCCTGTTAGAATTGTACACAGGCATATGGTTGATTACGTACATGGAGTGTTTCTACTGGACACTGCACAACGCCTGTATCCTGTGCAAAATCGAGTTCCCCATGAAGGGACACATACCAATTAATACTAGCTGTGCAATCCACAATGGACCTCTACTCCTTCCATAAGTGGGTCTGAGGCCCCCCTGAGGAGCATGCAGAGACTCAGTGCAAAACATATGCTGATGGTGCATCACACTGCAGTTGTGAAAAGGGTTGCCACTCATGTGCATTGGGCCTGTCAGAATGTGGTACATTCTGTCAAGCAATTGTGGTTGGTATAATGTGTTTATAATACGCTAATGGTTTGACATATATAGTTGTTATAGGTTTATTGGGAAACGATGGGAGGCACAGTACTTAGGGGTTGGCTCAGATGTATGTTGGCGACTTGACTCAGGAATGTACAAATGTTTGGAGGAGTGAACTTCTCAGTACCTGATGGTGGGAACAGAATGTAGAGATGAAAACTGACTGGGGCTGGGGCTGGGCAATTAAGTGGGCATGGAAGAAAGGGCTGATATGTTTTAATTAATTACTGAATTGTTGAAGCCCATGAAAATCTGGGGTGGGACATTCCCAATTCTATGCCTATATTGGGGCATGAGGTCACTTCTGTGTGCAGATGTCTTCCTGTCAACATCCATGGTTTGTCTCGAATAAAACTGTACTGTTAGCAACACAGACAAGTTGTTCACTGAACTCCTAAGGAAAATAGCAGTTCTTGACAGGTCCAGATACATTGCATTAAAGTGGCATCCAGTAAAGGACTAATAGAACATAACAACCAATAGAACATCACAACCACAGAACACATTTACAGTGTTCTGTGGCAATGTAGGATCTGGGCTACTTCTCCAGAAGCTCTCTCCCAACATTTGCAGGGCCGTTCACCCTTCCCTTCATCCCTCCCATCAAGAGATATGGTTTCATCTTGCCTGTTACATCAGAAGGACAAGGGGGTTCCTTTATGGCATTTTTCACTAACTATTCACTTAAAGGGGAGAGGGAGCAAGAAAGTGATAGATCTGGTGCTCTATTTTTGGCCTCTTGCACTTTCTCATTAAATTTTTGAACAATTAGGGCCAAAACAGGAAGTCAGTAGAAGCTCTGTATCACAGACCTTGACCTACAAGCCTATGCTCTTTCTCTGTCCTCCTACCTCCCTTCCCTCCTGATCATTTGTTGTCTGTCTATCTGTTTGCTCCAGGCCTGTGGTCTCTGGAATACAAGAGGGATCTGACCAACCCCCTCTGCATCTCAGCCTGCCATGGACATACCGCTTGTCTTCGCCACCTGCTCTTCTGGCGGGCAGACCCCAATGCAGCCCCAGGAGGACGAAGTGCCCTCCATGAAGCCTGTAGCAAAGGGCACACTGAATGTGCTGAGCTCTTACTGGAACACAAGGCCAATCCTAATCTTCTGAGTGACGATGGTCAAGCCCCTCTGCATCTCTGCACCACCCAGGACACATTGGGGTAAGGAGATCATTGTCCTTCCACAGATTCTTATGGCCAATGTAGACTTATGCACAAAATGTAATGTTAACTTCCATTTCTTACTTTTGTGTGGTATAATGGTTTGAGCATTGGACTAGGGCTGCTGCCACATTGCAAAATTCATGCAATTTGACACCTTTAACTGCCATGGCTCCATCCTATGGAATCCTGGGATTTGTAGTTTCTTGTGACACCAGAGCTATCTGACAGAGAAGGCAAAATATCTCACAAGCCTACACATCCCAGAATTCCATATCATTGAACTATGACAGTTAAGGCAGTTTCATACTGCGTTAATTGTGAAGTGTAGATGCAGCTTAGGACTCTGGAGACCAGGGTTCCATGCTCTGCCATGGAAGCCCACAGGGTGGCCTCAGGCAAGTCAGGCTCTCTCAGCCTCAGAGGAAGGCAAACGCAAACCCCCTCTGAACAAATCTTGCCAAGAAAACCCCATGACAGATTCACCTTAGGGGTGCCATAAGTCAAAAACAACTTGAAGGCACACAACAACAAAATACTACACTGTATTTCTGCTTGGTTGAAAGAACTGACTGTTATTCACATAGCCACCAAGCCTTCTCCCAAATTTGCAGTGCATGACTGATAGGGATGCAATGATTAATCAACTAAAAAGTTTTGATTTAAAAGACACTTCCTGGTTAATTTGTTAGCACATTTTAAAAGCAGTCTGATTTACTGTAATACAAATATTATCCGGGTTCTCTTAGAAAATACATGCCGCAATCTTCTCATGTAGGTAGGTGGGAGTACCACTTCTAATGTGAGAGTGTTCTTAAAGACATGTACTCATGCCAGTAACAAATGAAGGAATGATTTTTGCCTTTGGGATGGTCTTAACATGACCTTTAACATAAACTTCTTTAGACCCAAGGTGGTGTATGAGTGCTAGAGTAGCTGTTTTATCGCATATCAAAAGCAAACTGAGGCGCGGTACACATCGCCTGCTAAAGGTGGGCTGGAGCCGCCACTCATTGCTGTGCAGCGCTACCACAGCAACCAAATGTCATGGTGCCACTGCGCAGCAAAAAAAGAGCATATGGAACAGCTCCAGTTTGCTGTGCCGCTATGATACCACAAGTGCCATTTGGATGTGGTGCAGCTGCGACATCACCAACACGTGCAGCGTGTGGATGGAACCGCACAATCATGGTGCACCTCCACACATACTAGGGTTAGGGACCATGCAGTAGCCGCATGGTCCTTAATCCTAAAATTGGCGCCAGCACGGCACAAAAGGGTGGTCTGTACCGCTGCTGAGACTCAGCGAGCGAGAGAGAAGCAGGTTTCTCCTTACCTCTCCTTATGGTGTCAAAGCAGTTCCATTCTCTTCCCAAGAGAGATGGTCATAAAAGTGTACCTTTTGTCACATGGCAAAAATCAGTTTGACAAGATTTATTTAATTATTTATTTCAAGGATTTTTATCCCCCCTTCCTCCCACAATAAACTTCAAAACAAGTTACAATAAGTTAAAAAGACTGAACTAAAATACCGATTACAGAGGTTAAAAGATAATTAAATATTGCCAATATTAAAACATAAGTTAAAAACAGCATGGTTAAAACCAATTTGAAAAACTATTAAAACCTTAAAACAGCACTCCACATTATCCCCACCAAATGCCTGCATGAATAAAAATGTCTTCAGCTGCCATTGAAAAGAGAGCAGGGAGGGAGCCAACCTAACGTCCCATGGAAGGGAGTTCCACAATCTGGGAGCAGCCACAGAGAAAGCTCTCTCTCAACTGCACCTACAAGGGTGGTGGGACTGAGAGAAAGCCCTCTCCTGCCAATCTCAGCACTTTACTGGCTTTTATAGGGCAATACAGTCCTTCAGATAGTCTGGACCCAAGCCATTTAGGGCTTTAAAGGTCAAAACTAGCATGCTGAATTCTGCCTGGAAACAGACCAGTAGCCAGTGCAGCTGTTTCAGCAGGGGAGGGACATGATCCGTGTAGTCAGCCTCAGTCAACAGCCTGGCATCCAAGTTCAGAGTTGAGTCCAGGAGCACACCCAAGCTGCAACCCTGAGATTTCAGGAGGAGTGTAACCCCATCCAGTACCAGCACAGTCCCTGTTCCCTGATGTGCCTTACGACTGACCAGGAGCACCTCTATCTTGTCGGGATTAAGTTTCACTTTGTTCACCCTCATCTAGTCCATTATTTACAGAAGACACTGATTCAGTACAGAGACAGCTTCCTTGGAGTCAGATGGAACGGAGAGATATAGTTGGGTGTCATCAGCATATTGGTGACACTCCACCCCAAAACTCAGGATGACCTCTCCCAGCAGTTTCATGTAGATGTTAAATAACATAGGGGACAGAACAGAACTCTGAGGGATCCCACAATCCAATGGCCAGGGGGTAAAACAGAAGTCCCCCAAACACAACCTTCTGAGTTCGTCCCTCCAAGAAGGGCTGAAGGCATTGTAAGACAATGCACCCAAGTCCCATCCCAAAGAGGTGACCCAGAAGAATACTATGGTTGATGGCATCAAAAGCCACTGAGAGATGCAGCAGAACCAACAGGGACACACTCCCCCTGGCCAGTTCCCTGAGTAGGTCATCCACCAAGGTGACCAAAGCTGTCTCTCTCCCATAGCCAGGTCTGAAGCCAGACTGAAATGGATCTAGATAATCCATTTCATCCAAGAACCCCTAGAGCTGGAAAGGGCACAAAAGGCATGCTTTTTTGACCATCACCCTCTGGAAGGAGAATGGAAGCACTACGACATCATGCAAAGAAGTAAGCAGAAATCTGCTTCTGTCTCACTGGATCTCAGCTCTCTTTAGACACACGATAAAGCTCTAGGGCTCCAGTGATTCAAGGTTTGAAAACTTGTTCAGCCACAGAAATCCACTGGGTGACTTGCACAAGTTACACACTCTTACACTCAGAAGAAGCAAACACAAAACCCTTCTGAACAAATTTTGTCAAGAAACCCCCCCTGACTGACTCACCATAAATTGGAGTCAATCAATTAATGTTGCATAAGCAATTAATATTCATACGATAAAACAGCTCATATTTTTTAATCAGCTGACAGCTGTAGTAACAGATCATATAAATATGAAAAGCTGTGTTTACACTTTGCATAGTTCATATTGCACACAGGCCTAGAGGCAATTCTGACAGAAAGTGGTGTCCTTTTCTGGGCACACACAGATTCTTTACAACATATACAAATACACATATAACCCATACATTAATTACAAAGCTCTGATTGTAATTACAATATTTTCATTGGTGATCCCTCTTGGAGTCATGACACAGCTGCTAGGCTTTCTCTGGCCTCATTTTCTAGCGGAGTCATCTCCATGGCTTCCTCCACTTTTGTGGATCAAGAGATTGAACATTCTCACCTTCATTTCCCGTTTGGAGAGTGTCCTTGGTCACAAGTCCTTGGTCACAAGTCAGGTACTAGGTCCACTTGTAGCAGAATGCTGCATTTAAAGCAAGAATGGGCAGCTACACAGCAAATGGGGGCTAATTTTCCCCAAACCCCACCATACATTGCATCTGCTCCTCTGCACACCAAAATATTTGGAGATTTGCACTGCATATTTACCAAATGGAAATGAGAAGTGATGCAACGTTTTTATCAATACAGTATATAGATGGGGGAAAAATAGGTGTATGTGGGAGTGCAGGGTTGTAGAGGATGTATTTATTTGTTTATTTATTCCATTTTTACCCCATCTTTCTCTTGGCAAGGAACCCACAGCAGATTACAATAATTTTAAATAAAATTTGCTTAAATTTTATATTTTAAAAGTTTTTTTAAATAACAATTTAACGCTTGTTCTACCATAAGATTAAACATCCTTCAAAGGCCTGCCCAAGTACATAGGTCTTCACCTGATAGCAGAAAGAAACCAGGGAAGGGATTAATTGGATTTCCCATGAGGACGAGTTCCATGGTCTGGACGCAGCCACTGAGAAGGTTCTGTCTTCCCCTGTTTTGGACTCTCTGAATATAGTCTTAAAGTTTTAAAAAGCAGAAAAATTGGCTGAAGCTTTGCAGCCATAAAAGTGGGCTTCAGGGGCCAAGTATGGTATGCAAGCCATGCTTTCCCCAGCCCCAATTTAAAAGGACCTTTCCCCCCATCACTTCCCAAAGCCTCAATTAAAAAGTGCTTTGATACTTCCCAAATA
This sequence comes from Sceloporus undulatus, assembly GCF_019175285.1. Lineage (NCBI taxonomy): Eukaryota > Metazoa > Chordata > Lepidosauria > Squamata > Phrynosomatidae > Sceloporus > Sceloporus undulatus. Next base: position 167,741,705 of record NC_056522.1, on the reverse strand, counting down.
AGGTGTTTTTCACAGTGACTCATTACTTATAATTCTCCTGATGGTACAAATAAAGTAATAATAATGTGTGTGCCCCCTGCCACCTTGGAAGCTTAAGCAGCTTAAGCTTTGAAAAAGGTCCCAGTATGGTTTAAATTGGATCATGATACCAAATGATTCAGTTTAAACCACTATGGTTCCCACTTAATACGAATCACTGAAGCTATTCGGAAAGGAGATCATGGTTTTTACCCATTTAACCCGCATCAAAAAGACGCTGGTAAAATGCAGTGTATTTTGGCTTGAATTGATTCAGCCCAAGTGGGAACCAGGCAGATTCGAATCAGATTCGAATCTGCCCTGGTTCCCACTGGCAGTGGCTTTTCCCTGGCCTCTCTGCCCCAGCCATGCCTCCCTCCATCCTCAGCCTTCTCCCGTCACTGGCCTCTCTTGCCTGCTCTATCCCCAGCTTCTCTGTCCCCGGCCCCTTGCCTTCTGGTCCCCACAGCCTCCTTACCGGCCTCCCAGGCTTCTGTACAACCTCCTTACCGGCCTCCCCTTATGGCTGTCCTGAACCAGTTCCTGAAACTGATGCAAACACAATGGGAACCACTGTGTTTGCTGAACCGGTTTCAGGAATTGGTTCAGGAATCAGATCTAAAGGTAAATGGGAATCAGGCCTTTGTTTCCCAAATGTATGTGTACATGTAAGTACTTATAAAAATTACAATTAACAAGCACCAACTCAAAAGAGAGATTCCTGTGCATACTTAAGGGAATCCTTCTTCAAAAATTAAGTATTACCCCCTTTTTTAAAAATTTGACTAAGACCTTCCATGTATAAGTAGTGGATTTAACCTTGTATTTCTTTTACTTATTATTCTTTTATATAAAAAAATCACACTCTTCCTTGCTATCCCAAAGAAGTGAAAGTAGCACACATGATCCTAAAGCTCCCAGAAAGTTGAGTAGAGATTTGAAAGTAATGCAAAGCACTCTAACCATTATATCATGGTTGTCATTGTTGGACCATACTGTAGCCAGGAGATAAAATAATTGGTAAAAAGCATTAATGAAAATAAAGCATTTGTATGAAACACACAAAGCCATTCCTAATAAGTGTGAAGCATTTTAGTATTAAAATTTGAAAAATACACAGTAAAATGCCATTAACTGCCATTGATTAATATAACTCATGATAACTAGTCTTCTCTGACTGAAAACTTCAAGTGAGTAATGTGTTACATGAAACAGTTGAACTGGAGATTTTGTGATCTACAGCAGCAGAAGCATCATGTAATCACAAGCTATATCATCACTAGGGCAAAGAAAAACAGAATTTCAAATATGAATATCTCAATAATTTCACATTTTGGACTCCTGCTTGTCACCAGAATATTAGAATCATTTCACTCAACCAGTGTACAAGAAATCATCTGTTGAAATACTGTCCTATAAGTGGAATGAATTTGGGTAGCTAAAGTAATCTCATGTAGAAGACCAGGGAAAAGAAAAAAGTAAGTGCCACATTTACATTTTCTTCCAAAAGCTCTTACGACTTTAGTTTTTAGGCTCTTCATTACAACATAGTCACCAGCCACTGTTGCATCTGAGACGGCACTGGATGAAACCTAAACACCAGAATTTTGGCTTGGAAAGAAATTTGAGGGCAAAGGAAAAGAATCCTTACTTGTTCCATGTAAGCAAAAACTTTGAGGTTATCTCTGTGGCTGTCTGACTGTGAAGACATCTTTGTTGATGCACACCATGTTTTACCCAAATGGGAAGGGGGGCACTATTTGAGCTGCAATCCTATAACCCACATATATCACAGATGCAATGTTGAAAGAGCTGAGCCAAGTCTAAGCCCTTGAATATTGTGGCTTTATAATGGAAATGCTGTCAGGCCCTTAACTACAGCAGCGCTACTGGATGCCTCTACAATAACTAAGCCATCTACTTGGAAGGATCAAAAATTAACAGATGTTTCAGATGGGTTTTGAGGATTCGACCACTGCTTTTCAATAGCAGAGACTTATGCTAAAGTTAGATAGTGAGGAGGTCAAGCTTTAGGTAACAAACATATTCTCTTTGATTAGGGGAAACTACTTTCCCCTGATTTTTTTTCAAGTAATGGATTCAAGGTCATCCTTAATTTTTTACCGACAAAGAGCAGGTCATTGACCTACATAGAGAGCTATTTTATTTGGCTCCCTCTTTGTAACAATGGCCTGAACACCTATGTGTCAGGTTCTTCAATGTTCCCATATAGTCTGCGATTCACCATGGGGGCAGGACTTAAAAACCTTTGAGCCTCTCAGTGACAAGGATAAAAAAAAATTATCTGGGCTTCCTTCCAACCATTTCAACTTTCAGAATCCATGAGAATTCAAACAATAAAATAAAATAAAATAAAATAGAAAAGATACAGGAGCTTTAATCTAGAAGCTTTTTGAAGACATTTTTTTAAAAAAAGTTCCAGCAAAGTTCATTTCTGTCTTCTTCACTTTAGGAGTCATGCATGCCAACTTCGCCCTATTTAGTAGAGTTCCTCTCCTTGACCTTCTTTTTATAGCCGCGATAATTAACATGGTGGGGTAAGAGGAGTCTACAAATTCACTGCACTCTCTTTGCAAAAGCTGGGATGATTAAAAAAAAGGGGGAGAACCCTGTGGGTTTTTGTAGAAACTACAATTGAGGGGGAGAAAAGGTTCTTTGTTTCTATACTTTGGCCATGCCATAGGGCCAAAAAGTACAATGAAATACAAACAGGGTCTCCAAGTCAGAGTTAAGTCAAAAAGGCACTTTTCAACAAAACACTGGGGAAGCTGGTGTGGGCTTCAGAGCAGAAGTATAGCAGTCAGAAGGAAAATGACTAGCCCATTGATTTCCTAGAAGTGGTGGTAAATGCAAGTGTTTTGAAATAAGTGGAGTTATCCCAGGTAAATCAGAACAGGCATCTCATTTGTAGAGGGCCATTGTGCCTTATCCAGTTAACTCCTTTCTAAAAAATATCAAACTGGTCTGCAAATTAGCTGTGGAGATATGTTTGATGTGGCAGAAACCTGCCATCTTTCTAACATCTCTCTCCCACACCAGTATCCACACCCCAAAAGGTAGGTGGTAGATAAATTTATTTTCTTCTGCTGCCACAACAATTCCAGGTCCCCTTAACTTTGAAGACAGGTAGGAGCACATGTTCTTCAACAATATAGAAACATGTCAGGAATGCTTCGTCCACACGGTCTCCGCAAGGCATGGAACCACTTGAGAATCCCAGGTTAAGAACCTCAGTTTGAGTTCCCATTCCTATTTACTATGAGCAAAGAATGGTTGTTCTCTCTGTGAATGGAAGGGAAGGGTGCTTTCTTTGTGAGCCAGCATTGCCATACTTTGCTTTCTACAACTATGACTGCAGTCCTAAGCAGGCTTACCAGAAAGAAAACCTTAACATAGGCTTGGGCTACAGATTTTATTTTCAGCATTATAGCACCTCCTATGCCCTACATGTTGGGCTAGAAGATAAATCCAGCTAGATGAATTGTAAAACCACAATTTTGCATTTTGTGCTACACAGGATAAAGTTATGTAGTAGACACAACAAAGCTCTTAAAAAGGCATAATCTCAGTTCCAGATAGGGCATAATGATCCATTCAAGGCCCCAAAATTACTCAATTTCTGTGAAAATGCTTGTAATTCCTTCTGTAACATCTGTTCTTCAAATCGTTGCTGCCTATTTGAATTGTGAGAGATCATCATAGGGGGTAGGGGTTTTGTTTAGTTTTGTTTTAAGGCACTTCATGGCCTCTTTCCTACAAAGAGCAGGTGAAGAGGTAAGCCTGAGTCTAAGTGATGGTGCTTCAGACCAGTAGGAGAACACATGACAGAACACATATTGTTGTGAATACAATGCAAACTCACAAGGGGGTGGGGGATGGATAAGAAAGGATTTATGGTTTAGTGTCACTGCAAACATTTAAAATAGTTCGTCATGGTGAGTGCTGGAGAAGAGTTCTGCAAATACCGTGTACTGCTAAAAAAAAAAGACCAACAAATGGGTCCTAGAGAAAACCAGACTCAGACTCTCCCTGTAAGCAAAGATAACTAAACTGATGTTGTCATAGTGTGGCTATATCATAAGAAGAAAGGACTGACTAGAAAAGACAATCATGCTTGGTAAAATTGAGGGCAATAGACCGTATATACTCGACTATAAGTCAACCTCATGTATAAATCGAGGGCAGGTTTTGAGGTCAGAATTATGGATTTTGATGTGACCCGTGGACAAGTAGAGGGTAAAACCAAGGGGCATGTAACTAAGATTCTAAAGGATGAAACAAAAGAAACAAAGAACTTATAAAATTCCAGCAGGCATACCTGTTTTCACCCTAAAGGCTGGATGGATGAGTGAGTAGAGGGAAATCAGTGCTTCCAGAGCAGATTGTGCCCTTGCCTTTCACCAGGGGATGGTTCCTTTTTTAAATAAGAATTAAAGTGCAGTACTTATATTGACCTGTGGATAAGTTGACTCAGTTTTTTGGGTCCAATTTTTGACTAAAATTTCTAGACTTAGACATGAGTATATACAGTATATGCCAGATGGATGGATTCAATCCGGGAAGCTGCAGCCATGATTCTGCAGAAGCTGAACAGGGTGGTTGAGGACAAGGTGACTTGGAGGTCTCTCATTCTTAGGGCCACCATAAGTCAAAGTCAGCTCAAAGGCAATTAACAGCAACAAAGTTTTTACTAGTTACTAGTTAAATAACATTTAACTGATTAATTAATCTGTTGTGAAAGAGATAAATAGACCTAAAACAGTGGTTCTCAAATGATGGGGTGGAACTCCCAATGGGGAGCACAAGAGTTGCTTAAGGGGAGTACGACTTGGAAGCCCTGATTTCCCCTCTCCCCCCCCTTCCCACCACTCTCCTTCTATTCCTCTTCCCAACATCTTCTGTCCTGAAAGGGAAGAGAAAAATGAGGAGGATGTTTGGAGCAGTCATTTCAGCCTGAGGGAGGAGGAGTAGAGCAGGGAAGCTAGTGGATTGTGGTCACGGGGCGTAGGGTCATCTTATGCAGCTGCTGCTTTTTCCTCCACTTGTTCCATCATCGCCCTGTTCTCAGGATGAAACATTGCTGCAGATGCAACACATTCTCTTACACACCCATGGTATGTCTCTCAGTGTATGAGTGACTTTCGCTCAGACGCTAATTCTTATACTTCAAAGATATAGCCATGTTAGTCTGTAGAATCAGTGTGTATAGAGATCTAATAGTACCTTTGAGACTAATTGAAAGAAACAAGTTGGAAGCATGAGCTTTCATAAATTTAAGTCTACTTCCTCACATGCATCTGAGGAAGTAGAATTAAGTCTATGAAAGCTCATGCTGCCAACTTCTATCTTTCACTCTAATGCCCTGGTGGTGCAGTGGTTAAATACCTGTACTGCAGCCATTTACTCAAAACCACAAGGTTGTGAGTTCAAGACCAGCAAAAGGGCCCAAGCTCGACTCAGGCTTGCATCCTTCCGAGGAGGGAGCTAAAATGCGTACCCAGACTGTTGGGGGCAAATTAGCTTACTTGCTAATTAGCTTACTTGCTGTTCACCGCTATGATCTTTGGAATAGCGGTATATAAACAAAACAAATTATTATTATTCTTAGTAATGCTCTTTTTCTGACTCTCTCCCTCCGATATGTTCATTCACACACAATCTTCCACACAAATTCTGTCTCTCTCTCACATACAGTCACCCTCTACATCAGTTTTTATGTACAGTATTTGCACTTGTGTATGGTGGAATACATAAGAAAATGAATGTTTTTGTGTGAGAGAGTAAATGAGTATGTGTGTGGGTAGAAGACTGAAAGAACATGACTGTGTACATATCTGTGAGCACTGGCTTATTTAAGCATGGCTTTTGTAAGACAGTATGTGTACAGTTTACATATGTGTTAAGTCTTGAATTTATTTAAATAAAACTGTTCCAGTTTGGGCAATGTTACTTCCTTATAGAATGTTAAAATGGGAATATACATAAAATATGCACACTGAACAACAACAAAAATAGCCATATACTTTGTTGAGAGAGGGGAGCAACATCCACATGTAGATGTAAAGGGGGTCACAAGGGTAAAATGTTTGAGAAACGCTGCCTTAGAAGATAAGGAGACGGTTGAAAAAGATGATTCCTCTTGATTCTGCTCCCAAATTGAGAGAGAGGGGTGGGGAGCAAACTGGATGTGACCATAAGACAAGAAGTACTTCTTGAACAAGATGGCACTTTTTACATATGAAAGAGAGAAATAAAGAAGGAAGGAAGGAAGGAAGGAAGGAGGGAGGGAGGGAAGGAAGGAAGGAAGGAAGGAAGGAAGGAAGGAAGGAAGGAAGGAAGGAAGGAAGGAAGGCCAGACAGAGAAAGAGCTGTGTAAAGTGTCTTTTGGAGAACTGATTATTTTTAGAAATCTGATGTGATTAGTAGAGTTGGCTGTCTGTTGAAGTGTTTAAGCTGTATGCCCAGCCCTGTCTACTTGGAAAGCAACCCTGCCAGATATCTTCTGTCCCAAACTATCAACTGCCTAGAAATAGCACAGCCAGTGCAAACTTTTCCAGTAAACAATGTCCCCCACCCACTCACCCACCCACTTTCCTTCCAGCCATGTTAGTGCATTCCATCCACGTCTGTTTTCGGGGCTATTTTTAACTTAATAAGGTTGGTTACTTAAGATAAAACAGAAGGAGCCCCTTGCTGTTCAGGAGGCACCCTGCCGAGCCTCCAGGGAGCTGAGCATCCAAGGCAGGGTATTCACCTCTGTGCTTCCTTTTCATCACTACCTCTCGGTTAATTACACCAAACAGCAGAAGGGGGTTCAAGAGGTGAACGCAGGGCTAGAACTTTTAGGGTCTGCAGTGTGACAGTGCGCGTCTGCTTGGGGAGCACATAAAGAAGGAGGCCAAGAGACACAGTAAGCTGTCTTGAAGGACAAAGGCCCCCACGGGTGTCCCTAGACTTCTGGAAAAGAGGAAACTGTCTTAGAAAAGCTTTCCTTTTGCTCATCAGCCATTGCTGCGGATCTATGCCTTCATTTAGCAAACATTTGGAGCATATCCTCCTTACAAAGAAAGTTCACTGCATATGTAAAATACGTAGCTAAAAAGGGGGGGGGGGGGTTTGTATGAATTGGAAAGTGAAGGGGGTTCCTGTCACAGAAAGAAGGGAAGGGAGAAGTCTTGCCTCTACTCAGGCCGAGGAGGGAATACCTCCTTCACTTCGGTCCTAGCCACCTGCAAAGCAATTGCAACTCTGTCCTCAGAAATACTCATTGGCTTCTATTTCACAAGCATATGTATAATATGACTTATTCTGGATTGCTCACACAATTGCCTAAAGATGAGTTTGCTTCCTAAAAATGTAGGAATTTGTCGTTTTTGTAGCTGCTTCTGCTACTTGTCATCTGTTGACTTTGTTGTAACAGACAAAACCCTTGCTGAAAAGTGTTGTTGTTGTTGTTGTTTTGTATGTTTTTAAGTCAACTCTAACTTACGGCAAACCTGTCATTCAGTTTTGTTGGCAAGACTTATTCAGAAGAGTTTTGACATTGTCTTTGTCAGAGACTGAGGTCCAAAACACACAACAGAAATAATCCATTTTGAAACCGCTTTAACTACCCTGGTTCAGTGCTAGGAAATCCTGGGAATTGTCATTTATTGTGGCATCAAAGCTCTCCAACAGAGAAGACTACTTCAAGTTCCCTAGCTTTGAGCCAGGGCAGTTAAAGCGGTCTCAAACTAGATTATTTCTGCAGTGTGTTTTGGACCTGAGAGATTCCGACTTGCCCAATGTCACCCAATGGGTTTCCATGATTGAGCTGGGATTAGAAACTTGATCTCCCAGAATCCTAGTCCAACATTTCTAGTCCTGAGAATTGAGATCTATTGGAAGGGCCCTCCTCCATGCCCCATCAGTAGGAGGAGGGCACCCCATCATGGGTGAGGGCCTTTTCTGAAGGAGCACACCATTTGTGGAATTCCCTCCTTCTGTTGGCCAAATAGGTGCCAAAGTTAGAATAATTTCAGCACCACTTTAAAACCTGTCTTTTTACTAAGGCTTTTGGGCCAAACTGATTTTATCCAAGTTGCGCATGTTTTACAGTTATATTATTCAAAATTATTTTAACCAGTTTTACATACTCTGGTTTTAAATGGGAAATGGTTTAATATATATATTTTAATCTTTTAAACTTTTGTAATTATTTTTAAGTTAATTTTATTGTAAGCTGTCCTGAGATCTTCAGATGAAGGGCTGGATAAAAATATTTTAATAAATAAGTTAACAACATGCCAAACACAACTCCACGCTGGTTCTAGGGGCAAACATTCACACAGTAATTTTCAACCTTGCTTTGTTGGCAAAATTATAGTCACAGAGAGATCTTGTAACACCTTTGAGACTAAGTGAAAGAAAGCAATTGGCAGTATGAGCTTTCATAGACTTCAGTCTACTTCCTCCGATGCATTTGGTGGAGTGGAAGCTACAGTACACATATGCCATTGGTATGTGCGTATACCAACGCATCTTCACATACCAATGGCATATATATGTCTGTACCTGGCTTCCACTGCACCAAATGCATCGGAGGAAGTAGACTGAAGTCTATGAAAGCTCATGATGCCAATTGCTTTCTTCCGGTTAGTGTCAAAGATGCTACAAGATCTCTCTTTGTATTACAACAACAGTGACTGATTTTGCCAACAAAGCAAGATTGACAATACGGCTACATCATTGAATTCTACCAATGTTGGTGTAGTGTCTTTATTTGGGCCTAACAAGGGAGTTTATCACACGGGAGGAATTTCTCTTAATTTTGAATGAAAGGGAAGTGGGGCCAGAACGCATTCATGTGAATTTGCTAATTCAGCGAATTTACGTGAATTCGAATTGCGTTCGAACTGACTTCCCATTGCCCAAAAATAGCTTGCCATTGCCCGAAATTGCATGTGATCACCTCTCATGCAATATCGTGAAACCCCATGATTGCGTTCAGACTGACTTCCCATTGCCCGAAATTGCGTCTATCATGCAATAACGCTAAACCCCATGATTGCGTTTGAATTGCCATTGGATTATACTTCCAATTTCCCTTGTCTGACAATGTCCAATGTGGTATAGTAGTGTGAGGGTTCAACTACAATCCCTGCTCCGCCATGGAAACCACCAAATTATCTTAGGCAAATGAAACTCACTCAGCCTCTAAGAAAAACAATGGCAAATCTCATATGAGCAAACCTTGTCAAGAGAATCCCACAGTAGTTTCACCTTAGGGTCACCATAAGTTGGAAACAACTTGAAGACACACAACAACAACTATTTTGTAAAATTCAGACTATTTTGTAAAATTTCCTACCATCAAATTATATGAAAACCTCTTTTGTGTCTCTCATTAAGATCTCACTCTCATATGTGTAAATGCCCCTTCTTTGGTTGATGTTCCCCATCCACGCGGAAATCTAGATTTAAGGAATCTGTAAAGGGCCCCTTGGACTGGCTTTGTTGCCAGCCATCTTTCCATCTGCTAGAAGATTTGACCTTGCTCTGTGACTGTGTCAACCTTTTCATCAACTGCAGTGTCAACATCTCCTAGCAAAGCAGCAGTCATTTTGATTCATTTAGACTAGCTTATCACATTAATTTACTTACACTAAAAGCATTGCAGCGGACTGTCTAAGCCTCTTCTGTTTGTCAGAAGGTATTTTAAGCAGTGAATGTAAAGTAATATTGTGAAGACAGAACGTGTCCCTTATGATTGTTCAAAGCTTTGTCAGCTTTCGCTGCTTCAGAAAAATATACCCAAATAGTCTTAAACGTGGAAAATAATGAGTTTGGAAATAATGTGTTACAAGTTACTTATAAACAATTATTGGGGGGGGGCATTTCAAAAGTGAATTTACAAGTGGGAACAAAGTCATAGCAGAGATGTATAAAGCAAGATTTCTAACTATTTTTAAAAATAATTTTCAAAGAGCATTTTAGCCATTTGAAAGACATTTTGAGGAGGTTTTATGCCATTCTCTTCCCAAATTCTAAGGGTGTATTTTTTTCAAAAGAGTATAAAATGTAACCAAAATGTAATGAGTTGGTTTTTTAAAAAATATTCTAACCATAAATTAAAATGAATTACCTTTGCAAGGAGTGTATAACAGAAATAAATTGGTTTTTTAAAAAAAAAACCTTTCCAGACTCTGAGAAAAGATTACAGTTATGTAGTGATGCTAGACACACACCAGCTCTATGAGCAGATGGTTGATGCTAGTTAACTCATAGTAAAGCAGGCTTGAGAGCCAGCTTGACTAGGACTCTGGAGATCAGAGTTCACTTCTCTGCTAAGTTATGGAAACCCACTGGGTGACCCATGACAGGTTCTCCTTAGAGTCACCATTTGTCAAAAACAATTTGAAAGCAAGCAACAACAACAACAACAAATAGCACCAACAATAAAGTAGGCTTGGGAGCTGATTTTTTGACCCTAGATCTCCATAGGTACCAGACACTACTAAAAGTACTCAAAAGGAAAATAAAACACAAAACTAGAAATGGCTACAAACCCACTTCTGGTTGTAAAGAGGGGACATTTGTTTTAGTATGGAAGGAAGCCCCATAACCTATTAAAAGGTGAATCACTACTCCTGAAGGCTTCTGGGAGAGGCAGCCCACCCAAAGAGCTTTATCACACAAGTGGGATCTCGTGAGAAAACGGGAGTTAAACGAGAGTTAAGTTAAATTTGAATTTAAACAGAACTTGCAGATTTGGAAAGTTTATCACACTAATTGCTACTAAAAAGAAATAATGTTTGTCCCAAATTTAAAAAGCTGGTGGTTTCCTCCGCTTTAACTGCAGGTTAACTTCACGTTAACTGTGACATTGTGTGATAAACTTTGGGCATTTCCTGGTTATCTTCACATTATATCACATTAATTCCCATTTTCCCACGGGATCTCGCTACTGTGATAAACTCCAAAGTAAAAAAATGGTTGCCCTGGGATGTCTGGGGAATCATGGGAGAGGGAAGATTTAAGTAAGTTCCATTGACAGAATGGGTGTACTCTAACTGGGACCAACCTTTGTGTTTAGGCCTCCTAAACACATGAGAAAGAATCAGACCATTGGTCCATATATCTTTGCATTGAGCTAATGGCTCTGTTCATTGAGAGGACATTTCCACTTGAAACCATTTAACAGCACAGGATTTTATGCTAAACATACTAGACATACACTCTACCACTGGTCTATATGCCTTCTCCACTCATACTACCCATTCCTTAAATCTATTCAGAAAGAAATCTTTTCAGGGCAAGTGTTGGTAGCTGTGAGTTTTGGGCTTCTGCCTATCCACATCTTTCCTTTCCGCATTTAAAATAAAGTGTATATGAAGGTTCCCTGCCCCCTCAGTTGAAATAGCCTGTGATTAATTTGTAAAGCTTCCTTGCTCCTGTGCAGCAGCCCTAACAGTGTTCCACAGCAGCCCAGGTCACATTTGGTGTAGTTACAGAACATTTATTTCTTCTGGTAACAATGACAGAACAGTACAGAAAAGTACAGAACAGCCCTGACTACTGCTTGATCAAATATATGGAGGGTCAGGAAAGAGTCACTTTGTTGCAGTGTTCTAGGAATCATAACTTGTTTGGGCTAAAATTGAAGCTTAGAAAAGAACTTCAGCTTTCAACAGCTCTTTTTTATGTGTGGGGGGGAAAAGCTAAAATTGTGGACACCTACCCACCCTCACCTGGTACTAACATGTTGTGTGTGTTGTGTGCCTTCAAGTCATTTCAGACTTACGGTAACTCTAAGACCTAGCATGGTTTTTTTTGTTTTGTTTTGTTTTTTGGCAAGATTTGTTCAGAGGAGGTTTGTCATTGCCATCCGCTGAGGCTGAGCGCATGCAACTTGCCCAAGATCACCCAGTAGATTTCATGGCTGAGCTGGGATTTGAACCCTAGTCTCCAGAGTCGCAATCCAAAGTTGAAACCACTATGCCATACTGGCTCTCCAGTTGCAAACATGTAAGATTAAAAATGGAAGTATCTAACAGAGGTTGTCCATATCGGTGCTATTCAAAGTGTTGGTCCCAGTAACTTGCCATATCGCAGCAAGTTTCCAATGGCACAGTTGAAGGGAATGGCACAAATATAGGTTCTGGTCCCTGGCATATTAGGAAAAACAATTGCCAGTTTCCCTAGCCTGAGACCACTGGACTACACAGCACTGTGGGGATTTTCTCTACAAGAATGCAAGAAGTGTTGCAAATAGATTCCATGGGGTACTGCAGCTGCTTAACATGATTATGATGCGGCAGTCTTTATTTAGTGTGCCTTTTTGACATCTCTGGGCACAGCAAGCCATAAGACCTTGTTTATTTCACAATCTTAAACATTTTCTCCAATTTCCAAAAAGATATTGCTATGCTTCATCCAAGAAATAGGTGGCTACCTTTCGTGGCATTTCTGTGTTTCCACATAATCAAAATTATTTGGGCAGCACATATAAAAACACAATGTGGCCAGTAAAGATACAGTGTAAAATATATTCCACCAAAAGACTGTGGCCCAAGACAGACGGTGGGAAATAGCGTGTTGGCATCAATTCTAGGGTTCAGGAGCATGCACCAACTGCACACTCCCGAACCCTAGCACATAATAGCAGTGCCATGATGGCAGCCTCCCATCACACAGGGGCTGCCATCATGGTGTAAGTGATAAGCAGCATATAGACGTCACTGCACGTCACTTATGTCACTGATGTGCCACAGTGCACCAATGGTGCACTCAGGACTTCCGCCGCACGGACTTAAACCAGTTTTTCTGGGTTCTTTTTGGTGCAGAGGGATACCATGCAGTTTGGTTGCTATGGTGTCCCTTGGGAACAAAAATGGGAGGCTCCAGCCTGCCCTTTTAGGGTGGTCTGTCCAGCCCCTGTGTAAGAAAAGTACAAATATTCAGGTGTTAAAAACTTTAATAGTCGAAACCTATGTCCCCTCCTTTGCTGTTCCAAAAGGTCTCCTCACCCTCTAGAGCAGATTTGGGAAGAAGTGGGGGTTGGGGAGGATTTTCCAGAATGTCCTTCTCCTCGTTCTATTTGTAGAATCATAGAGTTGAAAGGGCCATCCAATTCAAACCCTTTCTGCCATGCAGAATTCACAATCAAAGCACCCCCGACAGGTGGCCATCCATCCTCTGTGTAAAAACCTCCAAAGAGAGAGACTCCACCACAATCCAAGGAAGTGTGTTCCACTATCAAACAGCTCTTACTATCAGGAAGTTCCTCCTAATGTTTTGGTGGAATCTCTTTTTCTCTAACTTGCATCTGTTGCTCCGGGTCCTATTCTCTGGAGCAGCAGAAAACAAGCTTGCTCCATTCTCATTATGATACTTCTTCAAATACTTAAACAGGGCTATCATATCGCCTCTTAACCTTCTCTTCTCCAGACTAAACATCTCCAGTTTCCTAAGCCTTTCCTCATAGGGCATGGTTTCCAGACCCTCCTCTGGACACACTCCTGCTTCTCAATATCCTTGAATTTTGGTGCCCAGAACTGGATGCAGTATCCCAGATGAGGACTGACCAAAGCAGAATAGAATTGCACTATTACTTCTCTTGATCTAGACACTATACTTCTATTGACAGAAGCCTTGTTTGATCAAAGAGATTTCTGTCAGTAGAGCAACATCAATTGGTTGCAGTAAGCTCCATGTGGTATGCCTTTTTTCACTGAACTACTTCAGGTATATTTTCAAAGAGCTGCAGAGACATTCTGTTTTTGTAATCCTTATGACAACACTGTGGTTATTATTACTTTCATGTCACAGGGGCTGAATTCTTTCACGCTACACAACTATAGCATTATGGTTTCACTTTAATTGCCATTGTTTCATCCTGCGGAATCCCGAGATTGTTCATTGAGGCCTTTGGAATCCACAACCAGAGAATCCTCCTCTGGGGCCTCTGACCAAACTAGCAAATACCAAGAGGATTCCACAAGGAGGCAGCCATGGCAGCTCAAGGGGAATCATAGCACTATAATTCTGGAAGGTGAAAGTGTTCCAAGAGAGATTGCCTTGCACTCTCTTCCCACTGGGTTTCCTTGGGCAAGTCACACACTCTCAGCCTCAGGGGAAGGCAATGGAAAATCTCCTCGGAACAAATCTTGCAAAAAAAAAAAAACCATGATAGGGTTGCTATAAGTCAGAAATGACTTGAAGGCACACAACAACAACTCATTTTTCCTGTGAGTTTCATGTGTGTGAATTAAAAAAACCCAGCTTAAACTACCTATGCCTCATTGGAAGAAGAACCCATGGAAGAGATTGCTTAATATGTCTTTCTGCAGTCTTTTTATCAAGACAAAATAACCACCCATAATACATTTTTCTGTCTACAGAATGATGAAGAGAATTCCCATATCTCCCCACATAGTAAACCTCCACAAAGTAAAAAATTAAAAATTAAAATTAAAAAATTAAGCAGATGTGGAGGAGGGGCAATTCTGTGAACTAAAAACAACTATGGGGCAAACCAAAAACAGCATCCTCTACCCTTTGTCCCTTCTGCTGAGGCTCTCCAGGAGCTTTCACAAAGAAAGGGATTTATTGCAATGTGTAAAAGCAACCACCAGAGGAATTTCTGCTTTGCCTCTTCTGGGTGTCTGTGGAGGCACTTAAGCTTGTTAAAAATATTTTGAATAAAGGTTTCAACTCCTGAAAGACTCGCTGCATTCCTTGTGTACAGATGTTTGCAGGCTTCCACATATTTTGTCCCTTCTGCTATCTGTAGTCCCCTAGTGAGTTTATAAGGAGAGCAAGGGAAAATGTAATAACAGTTAGACGTCGCACAGAAGGTCTAGGAAGGTGTGCTTTCTGGAGGAAGAATCCTACTGTATGATTACAGAATTTCCAAACAGACTGTGAGTCCTGGTATTTTTTGCAAATTTATTTGACCTGACCACCATTGGTTTCTAAATACTGATCTAAATCCCACCAAATTCCCCAATCTGCTGTCACGAAAGGTCGAAACCTGCTTTTTAAACTTAACCAGTAAAGAAAGAACATATGATGAATATGGACCCCACTTTTGTGCAAAAGAGAGGCACTGCACTGTTCCTTCCTTACCATGCAGGAAGGAAAATGGGTCACTGCAGGTTTTTACAAATGATCAAATAATGTACACTCAGTTGCATTTTCTCTATATACAAGGCAACCTAAGAATGCCTTAATAATAAGATGCAAAGCCCATGGCTTAGACAGATATACATAGGGATGGGAGGCAGACTTCCTTCTATTTCACTTTCCCTATTAACATTAATATATATATATATACACACACACACACACACACACACACACACACACAGAGGCATTCACATTGCCTTAGAATCATAGAATGACAGAATCATAGAGCTGGAAGAGACCTCAATGGCCATCCAGTCCAACCCCATTCTGCCATGCAGGAACTCTCAATCAAAACATCCCTGACAGATGGCCATCCAGCCTCTGCTTAAAGACCTTCAAAGAAGGAGACTCCACTACACTCCAAGGGAGTGTGTTCTTCTATGGAACAATTCTTATTGTCAGGAAGTTCCTCTGAATGTTTAGGTGGAATTGTCCAGGAAAGCAGCCAAATGGCTGATAAGACCAGCCTAGTTCCCAAACAAACAAACCACCACCCAGCAGAGTCAGTGTAAAGCAACACAGTCTTTGAACCTAAATGCAGCATCAGAAGAGGGATTACGAAAAGAGTTGTCAAACGGTTCAAGATTCAAGGTATCAGATAGGCAGGTCGATAAGGCAGTCCAAGGTCAAGGGTTCCAGATAATCAAGATGGGTCAATGGTCCAAGAAGCAAGGGTTCGGTCCAAAGAGCCATGGGAGCCACAGACAGGGTCTTTCCTCAAGAAGGCTAGATAATCACTGGCAACTAGACACACATTCTCCAGTTGTTTATATTGTCAGGCAGCAGGCGTTTGGGTGTGTCTGATTACCAGCGCATTTCTGATAAAGCCTCTGCAAACCAAGGCCCTCCCTTTCGGCTCGACACTCACTGAAAGTAGACACACTTCCCTGATCATCCTCTATGTCCACAGACTCAGCCCCAGGTAGACTTGGCTGCTGAACCTCTGGAGAGATCACAGACTCTGCTATAGCAGAGACAGATAGCCTCAGGCTCCCCAATTGCAGGCTCAGGTCCCAGAGGCTCTGGCTCAACCTCTGAGTCCTCTGAGTCATCCTCCAGGCTGGGCATGATAGGAATCTCTTTTCCTGTAGCTTGCATCCATTGTTCAGTGTCCTATTCTCTGGAGCTTGCTCCATCCTCAATATGACACCCCTTCAAATATTTAAACAGGGCTATCATGTCACCAAACAAAGGTGGGAACTTGTGGGCCTCCATGTTAACCACCCTGACCCGGCTGAGGGAATTGGAGCCCCACAGCGTTGGGAAGTGTGTGTAACTTGTTTGTTAAATGAGCAGGGTAACTTGTTTGTTAAATGAACACTGCCACATGAGAGTGTAGAGGGAGACATTATGGACATAGCCATCATTTTCCCTGAACCAAAAGGAAATCAGTTTGAAAACTAAAGACAGAATAAAAAGTGTGCACCTCACCTGGTGCCTATGATATTGATGAAATCTGATTCCACACATCTTTTGAGTTATCATTGGATTGAGAATTTGTATTATAACAAAAAGATGTTGCAGCCTGAATCCAGAGAAACTACAATATCTCACCAACAAAAATTATCCTACCCACAAAATATTGTGCTTTTATTGCCTCTCTCTCAAAACATACTGGCACCAGACTATTTGATCAACTCTCTTGTCCAATGTTCACAAACCACACAATCCAAAAGAATATTGGCAAATCCCTTGAGGCAGTATGATGCAAATATCCCTGACAAAAGTCCAGGCTCAGAGTCCTGTTCCTAAAGTTTCCTGGATAGCCATGGGCAAGTCATAGCTTCTCAGCCTAACCAATTGCACAGGGGTTTTGTGAGGGAAACATGCTGTTCTGAAGTCTTCATAAGACAAAGCCCAAAACTTGCTCTATTGTTTGGTAGCAGTCATTTGTAAAGTATTAATAGCTCAATAATGGGCCCTTGGTATCTCCTGGGGGTTGGTTCCAGGACCTCCTGTGGATACCAAAATCCATGGATGCCCATTAAATACAATGGTATAGTAAAATGGTATCCTTTATATAAAATGACAAACAATTCAAATGAGTGCCAGAAGAAGCCTGAGGATCTATGAAATGGTGGAAGGCTACAGAAGGTTATGCCTACACATCAGAGTAGTCAGCACACAGCAAAATCAAAGTTTGCTTTTGGGGATCTTCCCCCGTCCTCGCAAAATATTTTTGAGCCATGGTTGATTGAATCCGTGAATACAGAACCTATGGATACGAAGGGCACACTGTACAGAAGGATCCAAGTCCAACACCTGTCATCTTGGATTAGATGACTCAGGAAACTCCTTGGCCTCAGAGCATTGGTGCTACTACCACCACCAGCCAGAGTGCTGGACAGATGGACAATGTTAGACTTGGTGGGCTAATGCCCTAATTCAGCAGAAAATCCCTCCACATGTTCAAAACAGCAGCCATGTCATACAGCACAGCTGAGTTTTACTTTCTTAAATATTAACAAAGAAGAACTGAACTGTTGATGTCAAGAGGCATTGATATCATATAGGGTAAGTTTCTACTCAACAAAATTGAAGAGCAATTGTATTTTAGTGCCATCTCTGCCACCTCTTTCTCATTTTGCCATCCTTAATAACAGTGCTTATATTTATAAAACTGTGTCTTGACAAAGACAGTTTTTGCGGAGACAGCCATATTACTAATTTCAGCATAAAATGGAAGGGGATGGGATTTTAAAATAAATTGGTTAGTCTCAAAGGCACCATTAGATTCTTTCTTTCTCTTTTCCTTTTTTAGGGGGGGTATTATGGCCAGCTAGTGGAGAAACTGTGGCAATTTCTTTTTTCTGTGAACTATTATACATGAACTAGTGTAAGCTTTCAGGTAACATGGACCTTATGCTAGTGAAGAAACTGTGGCAGTTTCTTTTTTCTGTGAACTATTCTGCATGAACTAGTGAAAGATTTCAGGTAACATGGACCTTGTGCAAGCATCTTGAATCCCTTGTACAAGAGATTCCACATTGTCTTGCACTAATGAAAATACACGGCTGGATTGTAATTGCTTTCTTTTGCAAGGATCTAATCTGAGAACCAAGCCCTTCCATTTCAAGAATGGAGGCCTTCCACTCACAGTAGAACACATGATGCAAGCCATAGAATGCAAAATAAATCAGTATAACAAATCAGTGGTTTTAGTGCTCTTTCTTGGCTTTTAACAATGTATGATTTTGTTCCCTTGCTTGTTCTGATAGAAAGATGGTGTGTAAATGTAGTTAATAAACATATAAATATAATAAAAATTTATTCTTTGCCCTTTTTGGCAAATATAATGATAATGTTCCTGCTTTATAGGTGTGCCAAAGCTTTGGTGAGATTTGGTGCCCTGGTGAATCTACCAAGCGAAGAAGATCAAGAAACTCCTCTTCACATAGCAGCCAAACATGGCCTTTATAACCACTTGCACCTGTATTTGAGGTATGGTGCTACTGTGGACAAGAAGAACAGTCTGGAAGAGACAGCACTCAGTGTAGCTTGCAGAGAAGCAAAGAACATGGAGAACCAAGATAGCTACTTGCAAGTATGCAAGCTGCTGCTGGCATATGGAGCAGATGTGAACACTGTGGATGAAGAAATAAAGACTCCCCTTCACAAGGCCTGTAGGAATGCTAATCACAGCTTGGTCCAGCTCCTGCTGCAGAGACGAGCTGATGTCAATGCAATAGATTACAACGGAGCATATCCCATGTCCTGTGTCCTGCAGGCCGCAGCTTTTAAACAAGAGCTGAAGCCACATTTCACAGTGCAAACCTTGCTAAATCATGGCTCTCAAAAAATATGGCCTACAGCTTTTGTCAAGGTACTTGTGCTCAAGAGGAGAGGGAAAACTTTGCAATCTGTTGAGCTCTTGTTCCTGCCTTGAAATGCTGCAATACAGCTTAAAGCCTTTCAGGAAATGGAAGAGAGGAAGGACACAGCTTGTGATCTTGTAGGAGGCCCATCATCAGTCATTCCCTCTCTAGATGGATAGTTGACTTGGCTCATTATAAGCAGGGCTACTGTCCCACTGCCTAAGATTTCAGGTTTAACTCCTAAGAGTGGAGTGCTGGGCCCTTGTGATGCAACTAAAAGAGAAGTGGGCAGGTACTGGGAAGCAGACCCAAAATTACTGGGTCAACTGAAGAAATGGGCATCAATACAACCAGGTGATTGGGCTCAGAATTTGAATAAAACCTGGTTAACCCAACAATGCAGTAACCTGGAGCCACGAAAAAACAGAGAAAGCATTTTTCAGCATCCAAGCAAGCAGCAAAATGTACTTGGTATCAACAGCTTGTACAACAGGGTGGGTAAAGTACAGCCCACAGGCTGCATATGACCATAAGAGAGCCAAAATAACCCCCAGACACCCTTACAAAATTTGATTTTTTTTTCTCACCCAATTTTCAGGCAAAAACCAGCCCCAGATACCCAAAGCTGGACACAAATGTGGTAATTTCTGTCCCCTCCAGAGCCCCCAGGGCAAAAGAAACCATAAAAAAACCAGGCTAAAATGGTGGACAGAAGTGATGACAACACTGTGATGCTCATTGGGAGAATGCAAGGGGGGAATGGCCCCCGCTCCTTTTGTAGTTGCCCACTCTTGTTGTACAATGAAGTCCTTGGTATGCTGAGTAGGCACAGGTTCTCTCTCTCTCTCTCTCTCTTTCTCTCTCTCTCTCTTTCTTTCTTTCTCTCTCTCTCTCTCACACACACACAGAGGGGAAGAGAGAGAATACTTATATATGCATTGAACAGAAGAAGATCTATTGCTGCTTCTGGTGTAATCTGACATCACTGGGGAAAGAGTGGAAATATGGCAGTGGTGAGATCACTAGAAGCAGAAGCGGTTTGTACTGTATATACTCAACTATAAGTCGACCTCATGTATAAGTCGAGGGCAGGTTTTGTGGCCAAACTGACAGATTTTTATATGACCCATGGATATGTCAAGGGTAAAACTTAGGGGCAATGTAACATGGAATCTAAAGGATGAAACAAAGGGAAGCAATGGCAAAGAACTTACAAAACTGCAGAAAGCATACCTGTTTGTGTTCACACTGAAGGATGGGTGGATGAAAGAGTAGAGGGGGGTCTGTGCTTTCAGGACAGGTTACACTCTTGCATTTCACCAGGGAATGGTTTCTATTTTTATGAGAGTTAAAGTATAGTACTTACATTGACCTGTGGATTAGTTAGATTTTGGGGGTCAATTTTTTGACTAAAATTTCTAGACTTACACATGAGTATATACAATACAGTAATCTATATACGAAGGATCCCATACCAACAAATCCAATTGGATATTGCTTCAGTGTCCAAAAGATTAGCTCTGTTAGCAATATTCATACTTTTTGTATTAAACATTTCTTCCCTTTTTACTAATAGTTTTGTGCATGTTAAAAAAAACACCTTACCAACATCTGGCAACCATGTTATTTGCCAGATATAGGGGCAATAATATTAAAGACTGCTAACTTCCACCACTGCTGGCTATGAGCCAGATGTAAAAGAAATTTTGACAGGACCATGCAGTTTCTATAGGCCTGCTGGTAAACTATGATTTCTCTGCCTCCCTAGGTGCTGAAATCATGTGCCTCTATGCCAGAGATCATTGAAATACTGTATAATTCCTATCCTCATCTGCCCATTTCTGAAAAGTGGATAGAAGTTATTCCAAAAGAAGATTTTCAGGTAAGTGTTAAATGAACTGTGCCTCAATACAACCACAGAATTTCAGTTGTTCTGTTAAATTTTGAGTGAGGTTTTATTTTTAGACAGAGAGACAGGATTTATATCACAATTCAGCATTTGTTTTGTTGTTTTTTGTGGGTTTTTTGAGCTATGTGGCCATGTTCTAGCAGAGTTTCTTTCTGACGTTTCGCTGGCATCTTCAGAGAATGCTTGCCTGGAAAAAGTGGGTCTATATATACTGTGTGAGCCTGGGAATGCAGGCGTGATTTGTATGTGTATTGTTCTGTGTTGATGGCTGGCCTCAGCCTGGGAGGCTAATGCAAATGAGGATTAATGTCTGCTAATTGGTGATCATTATCTGCTGGGAAAGGCCCTGACTCTGAATGGTTTCCCATTTGAATTTGCTGAGTCCTTATTTTGCTATTCTTCAGGACTGGTAGCCAAATTTTGTTCACTTTAAGGGTTTCTTCTTTCCGGTTGAAATTATCCAGATGTTTGTGGATCTCAATGGTTCAATGGCTTCCCTGTGCATCCTGACATGGTAGTGGTTGGCCTGGTCCAGAACTTCAGTGTTTTCAAACAGTATTTTATGCCCAGGATGATTGGGCATAAATGTTTGAAAATACTGTTTGAAAACACTGAAGTTCTGGACCATGCCAGAACCAGTAAGACTGTTGTTTTTTACAATGCGGAAAATTTGCAGCTATAGCGACAAATTAGTAAGGTATAACAAAAAAGAATGGTTTTAAAAACATTGATGAAAAAGACTATGTGGATTCTGAGACTGGACATTTTGACCCCCAGAGGGTTAAATGATAGAATTGATTATTCCTGTATGGGAAAAAAAGTTGGACAGTATAATAGTATGAGCATTGTTCTAACTTCTGATATGCTGTTACATTTGTAAGTATCGCAGTATGGGATATCAGGACCGCACTAGGATTTGAATCCTAATGATGTTGTTGTCATAATTTAATTTGTAGTTTTATGATATGTGTTTCACTTTGGATTTTTAATTTTTTAATTACACAGAAGCAGTAAGTGATAACAAGATCATTTCAAAACCTTTCTTAGTCATTAATTACTGGGAATGAGATATATAATTTATTCATTGAAAAACAGCTAGTTAAAGAAATCCTTGGTGATGCAGTGGTTAAATGCCTGTACTGCAGCCACTTGCTCACAAACCACAAGGTTGTAAGTTCAATCCGAGGCAAGGGCTCAAGCTCAACTCAATCTTGCATCCTTCTGAGGTCACTAAAATGAGTACCCAGACTGTTGGGAGCAATTAGCTTACACTTTGTAAACTGAGAGAGTGCTTAAGTGCACTGATAAGAGCTAAAGAAATGCTATTGCTATTGCTATAATTGATTTGAAGGGTTAATCTCCTAAGAATTTGGAGTTAGAAGTAAAGGATTTCTAAGCGATGAACTGGAAGCGTTGGGTGAGATCAAGAAGTAATTTTTGAGATATTTGACACTTAGAGTTTTTAAAACATTGGTGGGTTATGATTAGCACATATTTAGAAATGTATCCTTGGGCAAGTCACATGCTCTCAACCTTAGAGGAAGGCAATGGCAAACCGCCTCTGAAGACATCTTGCCAAGGAACCCGCATGATAGGATTGCCTTAGGGTCCTCATAAGTCAGAAACAACTTGAAAGACACAACACACATTGACTACTAATTACAGCTAAACTACATTTCAGATGTTCAGACTTTGCAAACTGATTTTCTCCTTTTTTTCAGAGGCATCCAGCTTTCTATGAGTCCTTCTTCAGTCAAACAACCAGAGTCCGGCATCTCCAACATCTTTGCCGGTGTGCAATCAGGGGAAGGTTTGGCAGTAGGTGCCATTATCTCATCCCCATGCTGCCTGTTCCTAAACCACTGCAAAACTATCTTCTGTTAGAACCTGAGGGTATTGTGCTTTGAGAAATTGCCAAATAACCAGATCTCATTGCTGTGGGGCGATTCCCGCTGGGGAATTTTTGGACTTCAGACATGTTTGTGAATAAAGTGTTTACCATTTTGATTAAAATGCATGTGTGTGCATGCACACACACACACTCTCTCTCTCTCTTTGAGACACTGTATTAATATGATCAGAGATCTTTACAACAAAATGGAGCTTATGTTTCTCTAGCATTCCTGTATGATGTACCGTGAAAATATTTTGATTTGATGCTTATTGCCTGTTTCACAGACTCCTTCTTTAGTGATATATTGGTGTAATATAAATGGTACAAATAATATATATACTGTAGAAGATTAGCAGCACTTAGGAAAAAGAATTTCTTACTGAAATGTTGGGACTTCAGTAAAAGCTGACTCGTTGCATTAGTTAGAATTTTATTTCAAAGGGCTAATAAAGTATGAATGAGCAATGCTTGATGACATTTTTTTCACTTTTTTGGATTTTAAAAAATCAATTAGACTACGTTTTTTTATTTCAAGGATTTATATCCCACCTTTTTTCTACAATGGGATTCAGGGTGGATGGAGGATTGTGGGGGTAATAGAGAATTACACACGTCATTCAGATGGCTTTATTCCATAACCTTCTTCCCTCTGAAGCAGTTGCCAGACTCCATGCAAAAGGAAAGGGGGACCTCGGAAATTGCCAGGCCTTAATTTCTTCAAGGGTCTCCTAGTCTGTCTCCTGTTCTCTGTTCAAAGGTGCCCAAGATAAAACCCTTGGGCCCTGCATGAAAAAGGTAAGGCATAGGGGGCAGCAGAAAACACAGACAGTGAGGAGGGGTGGGTATGTGCTATAGCTAGCAAACCTAACACTTGGAGCTTTCCAGCATGCTCAGGGCATGGATGGCACAGATGTCTTCCCAAAGATGCAAAAAGTGATAGAATAAACTGTTAATTCTACCTTTTTGCAAAATTCTGTAAGACTAGTGGCTGTTTTTTTTAATGCAGCTACTCAAATTGGTTTAAATTCAATTTAATCAAAAAGATTAAGGGTAATGTGTCATGAAATCAGCATCTCTAGACTATCTGGGACAGATAGGAAAGGTATCGTCTCACAGACTGGAGTCAGAATCAAGTCCACCAAGTTACCAACCCATAAAAGGCAAATATCCAGATTTTCTAAAGGGCCATCACATTTCTTCCAATTCTACCAAGGCATCTTCTAACTGCATGAAACATAATTCCATGTCTATGTGTAATGGTGGTGTAAATAAGGTGGTAACAGGCACAAAGATGGTCACAGAACTCCAGTCTATTAGCAATGGCTGAGAGCTTCCAACTCAGAGCTTTCTGGCTCATACTTGAGGGAACCACCATAATAATAATAATAATAATAATAATAATAATAATAATAATAATAATAGGTTTTATTTATATACCGCCCAATCACTGGGAATCCGAGCGGTTTACAATAGAGGGGATAACAGACAATTCATGACCAAATAATCTACTGTCATTGCTTACGTATGTATGTCTCCTCTTCATGCCTGCCTCCATTTTTTTCATATCCCAGATTCAGTGAATTTGGGGTCACATCACTGTCATTTTTGCCAGTCTTTTGGTATTTCTGGTTCTTTTCAGTCTCCTGAAATAGCAATATACCTTCTTAATTTTGTCATAGGTTAACTTCCAAGGGGATTTGCCTTGTATTTTAAGGTAATTTTAATCTGTTAAAATGAAATATAGCCATTTCTTGCCAACAAAGTATGGGAGAAATGCTGAATTCATAAAATCAGGTTGGAAGGGACTACAAGGGCTTTCTGGTCTCTATTTGTTGTTATGTGCCTTCAGGTAATTTACAACTTATGGCAAACCTAAGGCAAACCTACCAGAGGGTTTTCTTGGCAGGATTTGTTCAGAGGGGCTTTTGCCTTTGCATTTGTCTTCCTCTGAGGCTGTCTTCATTCCTGTCTCAGCATGAGTTGATAACCTTCTTATTTTCTCAGGAGTTAAAAGAGCTGAAAAGCTCTTAAGTCTTCTTGATTTCTATGCTGGCTTTTGATTGTGCCGTGATCTGTAGACATTTCTGTGTTGTTTTAACGATGTAGCTTTGAGGTTAAAGTTTGAATTACTTATTCTCCCCTGCACTTTATTTATTAAGAACACGTTTTAGTGAAAAGTGGTGGTGGGTAGGAAGGTCGGTGATAAAAACTAAAATCAATAAACAATAAGGTAGATAAGGGGAGCATCTACATTGTAGAAATAATGCAGTTTGGTCCCACTTTAACTGTCATGGCTCCATCCTGGGATTTGTAG
This sequence comes from Sceloporus undulatus, assembly GCF_019175285.1. NCBI lineage: Eukaryota > Metazoa > Chordata > Lepidosauria > Squamata > Phrynosomatidae > Sceloporus > Sceloporus undulatus. Next base: position 167,716,566 of record NC_056522.1, on the reverse strand, counting down.
TTTGGTGAGGCAGCATCACTCTTTGGCAGAGAGGACTAAAGACCGTGTAAAGCTATAAATCCCACGATTCCATAAATCCCACGATTCTATCCATAGAGATGGAGCTACATCTCTTGGAGTGGTGTCAAACTGCATTGCTGTATTTCTACAGTGTAGATATGTCCAAAGATGCCTTTGAATAGTATTGGGAATTGTCTTTTCTTTCCAAATGCATGAACCTGACAAAACCACCAGGCATGTGGACTCCTGTGTCATTTTAGCTGTCCCACGTAGGGACTGCGCCAATTCAAAATGCTGGCTTTACATAAGGTAGCAAAATATTGTGAGACCGGGATATTTGAGGGATGACACCTTTCCCATGAGAACCTGCTCAGGATCTTCGATCAACATAAGAGATGCTGTTGATTGATTGCCACCCCTCCCTCCCTCCTGCTTCCAAAATGACAGGTGGACACACAAGACTGATCTCTTTGTCTGTTGCAACAGCCAGGTTGCAGGACACCCTCCTACCTGAAGAGGCCCAGGTATTTGCTTCACTGCTCCCCTTTTGGCCAGTGGCCAATGCCGGGCTTTGAAAGGAAACCTTTGAATTTAATTTGGCTGTGTTGCTGCAACCTTTGGCAATTTATCTGCTGCGGGCTGCTCTGCTAGGGTTATTTATTTGCTTACTGGTAGTTTTGAAATTTTGTCGTCGTGAGGTGCCTTGGAGGTCACCGCCAGGGCAATGGGAAAGAATGATTTTAATTCATAAATAAAATAACTATTGGTAGAATTTATCAAGTGAAGAGACTTAATTGTAAGATGTATGAATAAAGTCCTATCCTCGTGCTAACTGGATTTTTTTTTTTTTAATGAAACAAATCACTGGTGTAACGTTACTGGATTATTATACTACCCTTCTCAGGGCAAAGAATATTTTTTAATAAAACAACTGAATGGTAAATGCAAAAAATACATATAATAAGCTGAAAATTATAAAATGAGCACAAAGTAGATAGCAAGCTTAAAACTGCATTTTAAAAGCTTAGGATTGTAAAAAAAATATTTGCCTAGTGCTTAAAAAGGAGTTAGGACAGGGACCAGACAAACCTTTGAAGGCCTCTCACCTCACTTTAGTTACTGTTGGGTGAAAAAGGAGCTACCTGTAAGTGGTTCTAGCCATAGAAGAATATAATACAGTATATGAATAAATATGTAGGGAGTCAGATGGGCATTCAACATTAGCTGCTCTCTCAACTGTAAGTGACATTTGTTCCTACTGAATCCAAAAATAACTTGATTGTATGAATCACAGAAATTATGTAAAGTTGCAGTTTAAGCAGCTTTGATTTGTTTGCAGAGATCACTGTGGTCCATCACACTTCTTCCATACATTTAGGCATGCAAAGAAAAACTGTAAAAGGATAGCCAGTGAGCAGTTCACTAGTTCGCTGAATGCCATAAAGGATTAGCATTTCTGGAAAAATAGTTTTTCTATGGGTGTTTTTCCCTCTGTGGTGTAATGACTACCACCTCCACAAACACGCACACATACAGCACATGCGCGCGCACGCACACACACACACATATTCATCTATATGTTTCTTTGATTTGCAGTCCAGCCATCTTCAAAGCAATGGAAGAGCACTTCCCTGGGGTATCGGAGAAAGAGGGTGTGTAGCATGTGAATGGCACCAAACAGATGTTTTCAAATTTTATCATAGTCAAGCTTCCCTTGCAAAATAATCAGGATAAAACAAAGGGAGCTAGTGGCACAAAGGATGCAGAACAAAGAAAAGGAGGTGGAGCAGTCAGAATCCACATGGATTCCCTGCATTGTCTAATAGCCTCAAAGGAGACAAGTCAAAAAGCCACTCTGACCCCCTCCAGGCACTGTCAGTCAAAGGTACAGCTGCCCACATCACTGATGGGAAGAGGTAAAAGGGCAACTGCTCCTCCACAGATACTAAACCACACAGAGGCCCCATGTTTGTTGTGGTTGCTGTTGTTGTTGTGTGCCTTCAAGTTCTTTCTGACTTATGGAGACCCTAAGGCGAACCTACCACAACATTTCTTGGCAAGATTTATTCAGAGGGGGTTTGTTTTTCTCTTGTAAATAAGTGATGTATTTTAAGTAATGTAACACAAGGAAATTTTAATTTTTCTCCCAATTATTCCTTTGGCAACACCTGCCTCCATGCTTTCGGGGGGGGGGGGACTAACCAAAGCAGACTTTGTTTTCAAAATGCCATTAATCAGCTTTTGGAAACTACAAAGGTTTACAGATCGCTCTCTCTCTCTCTCCCTCCCTCCCACTCCATCTCCCCATATATATATGGCAGTCAGAATGTACTCTTTCTCTTATGCAAAGGCTCATTATTATCATTTTTAATTTTTAATTACTTTTTGCAGAAGACTTAATTGCTGGAGTCATCAGATTAGAAGATTCATGAACTAGTTTCAGCTAGACAGCCTCAACACTGAATTCAGTATTTTTGCTTAAGAGATAATGCACTCTTTTTGGAAGGAAAAATCCTAAACACAGTTGAAAAGAGGTACTTCCCTCAGAGGTTCATTTGTTCTAACACTGCATCCAGTAACACTGCATCCACACTGCAGAAATAATCCGGCTTGACACCACTTTAACTGTGATGGCTCAGTGCTATGGGATTCTGGGAAATGTTGTTTGATGCTTGGGGATTGTAATTGTAAAGTGGTGTCAAACCAGATTATTTCTGCAGTGTGGATGCAGTGTTACTAAGGACAAATGAACCTCTGAGAGAAGTACCTTTTCTAAGAATGTCTAAGTCTAAGAATGCAACTGTCTGCATGCCTGAAGCCTTGTCTGCACCCAGCACCAGAGTATCCTGGCCACGGAACTGTCCTGATCCTCTCCTATTTCCAAACTCACTGTTCTGGTACCAAATGGCTGACTGCATGCATATCCCACTGAGCTGCCCAGTGTGTTCACTGCCATGGTGGGTCACTTTACTCTGAGGTCAGAACAAAGCACCTAGCTATGGTTGCTTGGCTAGGCACCTTGTTCTGAGCTTAGAGCCAGTGACTGGCAGTGGCAGCAAACACACTGGGTGGCTCAGCATTATGCATTTCTAATAACTCTGGTAAAGCCAGAAGCGATCACATAACACCGATTTTAAAATCACTTCACTGGCTGCCCATTAGTTTCTGGATGCAGTACAAGGTGTTGGTTATGACCTATAAAACCCTAAATGGCTTGGGTCCAACCTATCTTCAGGACTGCCTCCTTCCGTATAATCCATCCCTTGCACTCTGAGAGGAATTTATTGCAGCTTATGAAAACTAGGCTGTCTGCAACCTCCCAGAGGATCTTTTTCGGCTACCACTCCCAGATTATGAAATAGTCTGCCAGAGGAGATCCGTCACATTACCAGCCTGGACAGCTTTTAAAAAGGTATTAAGATGGATCTCTTCCAGTAGGCCTTTCCCAAATAGATAACTGGCCACCAAAATTGGAACCCGTTACACCTCTGAATCTGCTATAGTCATTGTTTATTTATTTGTTTATTTTAAAGTAGTTTTAAATTGTGAATTGTTTAATTGTTATTTTAGGGGGGGTGTGGAATCTGGGATTGTAAAGGTTTAACTTGTAAGCTGTCCCAGTTGTCTTGGACAGAGAGGCAGGATATAAATAATGTTTTTACTATTTATTATTATTAACTCTCTGGCATCAAAATGGAGAACTCTAGATCTTCTGGGAAGATCTGGAGAAAACAAGGACTTTGTTAAATCTGGGGTAGGAGCAGTAACCTGAAATCTGGTGTTAAATGAGCCAGCCATCATCTGGCCTGCTCACACATGAACGGGGCTTTGGGCTGAAGGTTGTTTTGGTCTCTCCACTGAGGGAATAAGAAGAGTATGTTCTATTTGGCCTGTGCAGACAGGGCGAGGAACGTTGTTGTCTTGAGCCTTATTCCCAGGCAAAGGCAGAGATTGGAAACCTCAGGCGAAGGAACCCAAAACAGTTTACAGAGGTTAGCCCCACCTCCTCTCCCAAGATCCACTCCTTTGGAGGATGAGGGTAGAGGAACCCCTGTAGTTTTCTGCTGTCAGTGGTTGGAAATAATCACACAGACTGTCTATTGTTCTTCTTTCAAATTGGGGGAAGCAGTGGCATGCGAAGGGGTATCCCTGTTGTTAATTCCAAGAAGTGATGGTTGCTAATAGCAGGAATTTCCTTGGCTTGGCATGCCATACCATGCCATGTCATGCTTGACCCCAGTCAATGACAAGCAGCATGTAAAACTAGTCACACTCTTGGTCAGCATTTCCAGGGCCTTGGACCCAGCCAGCTCCTGGGAGCAGTGTCTGAACATGCCTCAGTCTTTCTCTTTCTTCACACTTACCCAGAGAACAAAAACAAAAGAGTGGAGATATAGGACCAACTTCTTGCCTTCTCTTGCTTCTACACTTGCATTACCTGCCTCCAACAACACTGGCACCTTTCTTGGCAAAAGGAATAGGCTAGTGATGGGAACTAGTCTGCTCACTGTCTGCTTCTTCTGGAATGCTCTACCTGTTTATGCAGCCTGTCCCTTTGGACAATGCAGTGGGAAGGAAGGATTAGACTTTTTCACCTACAGAGAGCGAGCAAGCAAAAGATAACAAGCCTTTATACAAGGAGCAGCCCACTATCTTTTTGCATACTTATTCTCCCTGACTCACTACCATGTCATTCAGAAGGACAGAAGAATGAGTGAATGGATGAAGTGGCTGCTGGTTTCATGACCAAGGCTGTGATGCACCATGCAAAGCACTCTCTCTCTCTCTCTCTCTCTCTCTCTCTCTCTCTCTGGTAATGTGAAACCAATTGCCTCTGTTTAATAGCTGCAGAGAAACAGAGAAGACTTTGGAATTCCTTCCTTCCTTCCTTCTTTCCTTCCTTCCTTCCTTGCCTGTCTCTAAAGGTCCTTTAACACTGTATTGGCCATGTCTCCATCCTATGAAATCCAGGGTCTCATTCCCACTTACACTTAAATCGGTTTCCAATCTGAATAGATGAATCAATTCGATATCAGATTGTGGTCCCATTACATTTGCCCCAATCGTATTTTCTGTCATCTAATCGAATCAGAATAACCAACTTGTGGTTCCCATTCTGAAATTCATTGGTTCTATTTAAAACGGTTCCTGAAGCAGATAAACCACTTGTGGTTGACATTGGGAAATGAATCAGTTTAAATAGAATCAGTTTCTGCACAGAACATCCATTTCTGCTTCAATAAACCGATTCCGATCCACATCCGGTTCCCATTTGCTCAGAAGCTATTCATTTAAAACCGAACGATGAAATCTAATCCGATTCAGTTCCGGTTCCCAGTTGCGCAGATTTGATTTGGTTAAAAAGAAGCAGAAAAAAACAGTGTCAGAAAGACACGGTTTAAATGGGTCTAGAGCATGGGCCTCCTTTTGAAATCACTTCAGCGATTTGTATTAAGTGGGAACCATGCTCGTTTAAACCGTTTCGTACCGAATCACAATCCAGTTTAAACGGTAGTAGGAATGAGGCCCAGGGAGTTGCAGTTTAGGGGAGAGGCCATTGGAATCCTCCACCAGAAAATCTTCCTCTGGAGCTTCCAACCAAACAATACAAACTCCTGGAAGATGCCACAGAATGCAGCCACAGCAGTCAAAGTGGGATCTGCAGTGTGAAAGAGCCCCAAGAAAATGGTGCAGAGGGGGTGCCTGGGCCTTCCTGGCAGGGGAATCCCTCTCCCCTGTTCTTTCCCAGCTTCTGCTGAAAGGGTAGGGAAAAGAAGAGAGGCAGCTCTCTACTTTATGATTGCTTTTCCTCAAGCACTCTCTTCCTCTCAAATTAAAGGAGAAGTGGTAAGCACCCTTTCCCAAATGCATGTTTCATGGCACGTTTTCATTCAGCCCCAAGCAAACTCAGTTGCGCATTTTATGCTCACTTAAATCATAGTGCTGTTATGACTATCGGAATACAATGGAGGTTGCTTGGCTGCCGTTATGCTGAAACTCATTTGCATGGGAGTAATCACCCTTTTGTTGTAGAAAATAAGAGTATGTTTTAAAAATAAAAATAATAGAATATCTGTAATTATGTATGTGCCTGCCCAGCTGCTCCCTAAATGTTTATTTTTAAGTAAGGAAGAAAGGATGCTCCTATGTGTTAATGCTGGTCTTGTCACCTGCCACTCTCTAAAGTGTGGTAGTTTTGGGGGCCCTGAACCTCAACCCCGAAGTCTCCTCCTAGATGTATTTTTGCAGGGAATTAATGCTGAAACCCAAAATTGTCTCTTTCCGAGCAGGGCAATAAATGTTACTGCTGTTCCAACGTTTTAACAAAGAGAAATGAATTTGATTTATATTCAAAACAGAAAGATGAACAGCTGTATTTTGGGCTAAGATACTCTTGTTGCATGAAATGTGGGTCTCATCCTGAGCCGGATATATATGGAAAGATTTCACATAAATTCACGAGTTGGATACACTGAAATTAATCACATATCTGTCTTACCCCCAAAAATATACCTCTTTTCTGTTACCAACTTTGTTTATCCTGCAGCAGTTCACCTTTTCAAACTACTAATGTATTCTGCAAAACTGAAGAGGCTATTTCTATATTTGGGTAGTCAATTCTCCCATTTCAGTACTAGCCAAGTGCAAACAATGTTTGAGAGTATAAATGCACAATAGGCTCACAAAAGCAAAAGAAGTGTGTGTTAGGAGAGCTAATTGGAACATAGTAGCAATTGACTGTTGTTGTTTCAAAGGGTTTGATTTTGCATGAATTGCCTTTCAGAAAACATTCTGCAGAGCTTTTGTTTCATCTAGAAAAAACAGTGCCATAAATAACCTGGGCAAGTAGCATAGTGTTTCATTCAAATATTCTCTTCTTTGTATATTTTTGTCATGCCAAAATTTATATCTCATAGTATCATTCTCTTACTGCAGCAATACACTGGGAGACAAATGGAAGATATAACCAAAGGAAAACTTAAAAACCCAGACAGGGATGTAGACAGAAGGGATGCATCCGGGAAAAGGAGGACACCTGGCCAAAGCTCCCACGAAGCAAAGGCAGGGTCCAAGGCTGGTCTGCCAACCAGCCCTCTTCCTCCTGCACCACCTCCGGAGCCCTGTAGGGAGATAGATGGATGGATGGATAGGATAGGATAGGATAGGATAGGATAGGATAGGATAGGATAGATAATATATTTTAGATAGATTTGATTAGACAGATGGA
>NC_056522.1:167686238-167709328 GCF_019175285.1 Sceloporus undulatus | reverse complement strand
TGGATGGATGGATGGATGGATGGATGGATGGATGGATGGATGGATGGATGGATGGGATAGATAAAATAGATTAGATAGATTGGATTAGATAGACAGATGATAGATAGACAGAAGATAGATAGATAGATAGATAGATAGATAGACAGACAGACAGACAGACATACATTAAGGGAGGCATGTGGAGAAGCTCAGAGACCATGGGGACCAGCTGTCCTCCTTTTACCGGACTTGTCCTCCATTCTCACCTCCTGTCCAGGGCAAACCCTCTCTGAACAAATCTTCCCAAGGAAACCCTACAATAGGTTTGCCTCTTATGGTTTCCAAATAAGTTGCAAATGTGGAATCTGAGGCTGCATCCACACTGTGGCAGTAACCTGGTTTGACATTCTGGGAACTGGAGCAGGCCACAACACAAACTCCAGTTCCCAGAATGCCATTGCCTTGAGCCAGAGCAGATTCATTTGAAGAGAAGAGTGGTAAGGCCATTTCTGGCATCCACACTGCAGAAATAACTCAGTTTGACCCCACTTTAAGTGCCATGGCTCCGTGCTGTGAGATTTTGAGGGATTTGTAGCTTTTTGGGCTATTGAGTTTTATTCTGTTCAAGAGCTCTAGTGCCACCAATCCATAGGATGGATCCATAGCAGTAAAAGGTCTCAAAGCACATGAATTTTGCAATATGGCAGCAGCCCTAGACTGATGCTCAAACCCTGATAGAAAGAGAAAGAGATGGAAGTCAAGGCCACATTTTGTGGCTGAGTCTAAAATTGGCACCATGGCCTTATAGAAGCTCCACTCTGGGGACACACCAAATCACCCTTCCCTGGATTCCACAGCAGGGAGCCATGGCAGTCAAAGTGGGACTAAACCAGGTTTGTTTCTTCAGTGTGTTTTGGACCTAAGGACAGGAAGGAAGGAAGGAAGGAAGGAAGGGCTTTGCAAAAAAGAGCCAAGGATCCATTCTTAGCTTTTTGATGGGGGCAGATTGTTCTTCATCTTCCTCTCAACTTTGACTCCAGGATCTCTGGGATCTTGGAACAACCAACTAGCAAAACAAAAAAGTCTAGGGGAAAGTGTCAATAGAAAAATGCATGAAAAGTTTTATTGTCCGAAGTGTTGAAAAAGTAATAGTATATTAGCTATAATTCTCTGTCATTCAGGCAAACCGTATGTATTCAAAGCTGTGTGCTTTGCCTGAAGATGAAAGCTTCAGATAGTATAAAATGTCCATTTGCATACAGAATAGGAAGTACAAGTTTTGCCAGTACACATGAAGGGCTGAAAACTATAGATCCCAAAGGACATACAAGTAAAAGAAATGTCCAACAATCAAAGTGCATATAATGGCATAAATGTATGCACTTCCAAAGGACATATCTTGGAAGGACCAACACCCAGAGATCATGTCAGTGGGATCTGATGAGGCACCAGTGCAAAGGATCCAGGATCCAGGCTTTGGGATTAATCTGGCATTTGTTGTATGGATCCCTCCCAAGTGCCCGATCCACCAAGCAATCCGAATCCAAAAGGCTTCAATGCGCCTTTCTCCCTTCCCTTTCTCTCTCTCTCTCTCTGTCACACATCCTAATGAACCTGATTGCAAGACCATTTATAATTCCCCCTATGGCTTTCCATGAAATCAGAAGATAATCAGAAAACTGTGGGGAGAGGATGGAGACGGAGATGGGCCTGAGAAAGGAAGGAAGGGAGGGAGGGAGGGCCTGAACATACAGGCCAAAATAAAGCTGCTTCGGGTCATTTTGGAGGTATGCTGTTTAAATGATGCATGCGTCCTAAGAGGCCACAAACCGCGCCAAATCCACACACTAATCCTAAGGACTGGAGCATTGGCACAGCTTCTGGCCTCTTAAGATGCATGTGTCATTTAAACAGCATACCTCTAAAGTGACCCAAAGCAGCTTTATTTTGGCCTGTCTGTTCGGGCCCAAAGAAAGAAAGAAAGAAAGAAAGAAAGAAAGAAAGAAAGAAAGGGGGGCTCTTGAAAGGCTGGGGTCTGCAGCAGGGGAAGGGGCTGCAGAGGCTCCGATTGCTCTGGATGTCTCTCGTGATGGATCGTGTGTGAATGGCAAATATACTATTTGTCTAATGGCTCTGCAATTAAATCCCCCTGTAAATGACCCATGCCTCATTTCATCCTAATCTATGGAATTTTGATTGAATTCGTCGGCCCTAATTGAAAAAGACGGCGCTTTAATGCCTGCCTTGCAGATTCCCGACCGGAGGGGGCTTTTAATGACCTGAAAGTAAGTGTGTGTGTGTGTGTGTGTGTGTGTGTGTGTGTGTGTAGATTTGGGATTCGTACAAGGGTGTCCACAAAGAAGCAGCTTTTGGAAATCAGCTGCATCCACACTGCGGAGTTAATCCAGTTTGACAGTGCTTTAAACTGCCACGTCTGAAGGCTAGGGCATTCTGGGGACTGTCATTTTGTTGCGGCACAAAATGACCCTAAAAATTGTTATTACTGTTGTTTTAAACAAAAGCAAATGGAAAAGCATCAGCTGTCAACCAAAGGTGTTTTGCAAAAAACCCCACAAAAACCTAGTAGGAATGTTGTTCTTGTCGTTTTTGCCTTCGATTCATTTCCAATTTATGGAGGCCAAAAGGTAAATCTATCACTGGGTTTTCTTGGCAAGATTGGTTCAGAGTGGGTTTGACCGTTCATTCCTCTGAGGCTGAGAGAGTGTGACCCAAGCTCCCCTAGTTTCTGTAGCCGAGCAGGAATTCGAACCCTGGTCTCCATAGTCCTAATCAAATTCTCCAAACACTGCACCACTGGAAATTAAAAGTATGGAAATGACACAAGGTAAAGATTAACAGGAATTACACTCCACACCATCAAAATGTTTTTGCTTAGAAGTCATTCCTACCAGAGATTGTAGTTCAAGGTTGTAGTACTAGAGGTTGTAGCCATTCCTTCACCATTGTGCTACATACTATCAGCTTAGCTGCCTGTGAACTCCACAACCATATAAACTCAACCACATGTTTTTGCCTAGGCTGGCCATTCCTTCTCTGACAGCATGCTCTTTTACCAAAAAAGAGATGGGGAGATGTGTTTGTGCTGAATACAAAGGACGATGGGCTGAAGTTGATTTAAATTTACAGGCCACTGTCTTTGCTCATTTTCAATGCCATTCAAAAAAGTGTGTGAGAAATCCAAGAGCAGGGGTAGGCAACCTGCGGCCCGCGGGCCGAATACGGCCCGGCAAGGCCTTGGGACCGGCCCCAGCCTGGTCCTGCCACCAATTGCCACCGGGGCCTTTGGGGGGCAATTGTCTATAGAAGCCTCAGAAACATGCATTTATATTAACATTTTTTAAAAAATCAGCATCTTTTTTTGCGTTTCCTCCATTTTTTTAAAAAAAGTGTCTTCCATTTGAAAATTTTGTCCTACATTTGTCCTGGTTTATTTATATATTTAATTTTTTTTAAAAAAAAATATTTAATTATTTATTTTTTGGCTTCGGCCCCCCAGTTGTCTGAGGGACTGCAACCCGGCCCCCGGCTCAAAAAGGTTGCCTACCCCTGTCCAAGAGTATTCCCTTGAAATGCAGCATTGCCTGAGAGTACGCTCAATTAGGCTTTGTCTACATTAGTATATATAGTGCTGGACTTACAAATCTGGGAGGCCAGGGTGCAAATCCCCTGCTTGACCATGAAACCCAGTGGGTGACCTTGGGAAAGTCACACTCTCTCAGCCTCAAGGGAAGGCAATGGCAAACCTCCTCCTCTGAACACATCTGGCCAAGAAAACCCTGTGGCAGGTTTGCCTTACGGTCGCCATAAATTGGAAATTACTTGAACAACAAAGTAACTACTTACTGAGGGATAAAAATTGGCCCAGCTCCAGAGCCCAGCCTGGGCTTGAATAGACACAGCACCACAATGTCACTTGTATGCTCTTCATGAAAGAGCTGTGCCATTTGAACATAAGAACGTGGCATAAGATGGTGAAATCCATCTTATGCTTATGAAAATGTCTGCATATAACCCCACCTTGGTCTAAATGCTATGGCTATTCCTGACTAGAGTAAAGCCACAGCATCAATGGGATTTATCTATGTGTTGACTCACTAGTAGTGTAATGGGTCTACTCTAGTTGGGACAGAATTCTAGTTCTTGTTTCCAGTGACCCAAATGAATCCTAACAAGCAGGCTTCTGCTCAGTTGGTGCTTCCAGAGTAATTTTAATATCCTGCCAAATCTGGACATATAGGATTTTTGTTTAAGAAAGAAAGAACACATGACTCCTCTCACACATTTTGGACAGATGACTGCCTGGGCTTTCCTTCAAACACCTATCAGACTCTGGTTTTACCAATGCCTTGCCTCTGGAACAATGCCCATCCTACTTAAATGAGCAGACGTTTCATTTTCCAGACTCAGATACAGACATCCTTGCAATACGCCACAATTCAGATTCTTTTTCCTGATTAGATGACTGGCATATGTAGTTGCTGTCTGAAACAGAAAGGCTTCCAATAACTCCTTTACTAGAAGATGAATCCATGGACTCCTTGCCACACACAAGTGAACAAAGCAGAAAAGAAAGCTGTACAAAGGGGATTGTGGAGACTTCATTTCCGTTAATGAAGTCAATGGGTTCCTGGGCTTTACTTCTTTAACAGAAAGTAACAGAGACAGAAATAACATGGAAAGAATAGGGATAGGTAATCACTCTAGAAAAAGAAGAACACTTCAGCCTGTTATCAGAAACTAACAATGTGCACATGTGAAGTGAAACAACCAGATCTGTTAAGCCTTGCATAAGTAACAAAAACATTTTGAACCTTCTAGCGGCCACTTGCAAGTTTCTTCCACTTTTCTTATGATTTCCACTTTGGTGACCAAACTTATATTTCCATACTCTTTTAATATGCTGGGTGTAGCTGGTAAGACAGATTTCCATGGTTTCCTTTCTTCTCCCTTGTTCTTTTGTTCATACAACTCAATAATGGATATACTGCTGTTTACCTTGCTTGTTGCAGACAGGCACAGACAGGATATGGTGGCAAAGGCAGATCTGCACTGATGTAAAAATACATTAAAAGGGGGTTTGGTTGTTAAAGGCTTTATTACTGTGGTATGCCTGTGTCACTGTATATATGCCTTCAAGTAACTTATCTGCTTATGATGACCCCATGAATTTCATACAGGCTTTCTTACACAAGGAATACCTGTACCTGTTCCTTTAAAAATATATGCCTGTATCCCCTTTCAGGGCTTTTCAGTTATACAAGGAAGGGACAAAAATTAGTGATTTGTTTGTAAAGAGTCCAAGAGCCAATTGTGGCCTGTTGAGTTAAAAGACTCTCAAGCAGCAGATACTTGCATAGGGACTTGGGGAGTTATAATCAATTAGGTTGACAGACCTGAGGGCCTGATCAGTTCTAGGATGGCTTCAGATATTCCTGTGTCTGTTATGTGGCCTGAGTCTCAGAGGGAATGACTGCTGAAGACTCCCTGAAGCACCTGGAGCCTGTGACCCATTGCCTAACATATGCCTTCAGTTGAAAGCCATGTTAGGCAAAAATGCCTTTATTAGGCCCACTCAAAAGTCATAAGCATGTGCAAGGTTCAAGACTGACTCCATTCCCTTCATCAGGAAAGATTTTACAAAAAGCAGGTTGGACAAGAGAGTGGTGGTGAAGGCTAAGGTGATGGGGAAGACATGAGGTCTGTCAGCATAATTAGGGCTTTAAGATAAAAGGGGGAGGATACCCAAAATCTCTTAGGAGGTGTCATGATCACTGATGGTTTTTCAGGCAGCAACTGGAATTTCCCCTCAGATTACTGAGAGAAAAAGAATCACTGGCCTGTTACAGACTGCCAAAATAAAGCTGCTTCGGGTCTCTTTGGAGGTATGCTGTTTAAATGATGCATTCATCCTAAGAATCCAGAAGCTGCACCAAAGCTGCACTCCAGTGCTTAGAAATTGAGTGTGGCTTTGGCGCGACATCCAGACTCTTAGGACCCATGCATCATTTAAATAGCATACCTCCAAAGAGACCCAAAGCAGCTTTGTTTTGGCAGTCTGTAACAGGCCATAGAGTTGGAAGATACCGCAAGGACCATCCAGTCCAACTCCCTGCCATGCAGGAACTCTCAATCAAAGCATACCCAACTGATGGCCATCTAGCCTCTGCTTAAAGACCTCAGAGGAAGGAGACTCTGCTGCTGCAGCTTGCCTTCAAGTAATTTCTGACTTATGGTGACCCTGAGGCAACCCTATCATGGGATTTTCTTGTTAAGATTTGGGATATATAAAAATTCAAACGTTTCTGTGCCTTAAAAGTGGCAGGAAAGAACAAATAGGATGTAGATTTGTGATTTTTCATTCTTTTGTGTAATGGAAGCAGGGGGTTGTATGCTGAAGATGTGCACAGTTTACAGTTACAGTTTATCTTTCTGTCTCTCACTGTGGAACCAGAAAAAGTATAACAAAATGTAATTCCTACTTAATTGTGTAAGAGACCAATAAGTAACGGGATTATGCGCAGCCAAAGGGCAAAACACAGGACAATGAATTTTTAATGGTTCCCATCAAAAGCGTGCCATGCCACACATTGAATCTGTTACTGACATCCATGCCAGAGTCCAGTAAGTAAAGCTCCCGTGTTCTTGTTTGTCAACATGTTTTGTACAGGGAGTAGGGGAAATGACATTTGGATGCTTACCAAGGGGGATAAAGCAAGGCAATGCTTTTCTTTATAAAAGGGCCTGGCAGTTAAGCAGAGCACTCCTTCACTGACAGGGAGAAAAGTGAATTTAATGTTTTGCCAATACCAGTGGCAAAATCCACCATGCCGATTGATTTCACAACACAATAGTGACTCTTCACATCACTTATTTTCAATGATTGATCAGTCACTTCCCGGGTGTTGAATAGCAATAGACCGCCCCTCTCTCCTGCCCATTCCAAGAGAAAGCTTTTCTTATACAAAATAGTTGTTCATTTTCACAAAACTGTGGTTTGGCAGACTTTTCGGTTCCCAGCTGGCTTAGAATGAACCTGTGCCACCACCTGTAAATGCTGAGCATTAGGTTATTTACATTTTGATTCATATACGTTTCATTTTAATTAGGAGCGATGGATTCAATTAATTTTAATGTACAATATTTCTCTTGATGATCAGAATCTTTATAGCTGCGTAGCCGAGAAAGCTTTACACCTGCCACTCTGCAACGATATTCAGTTGATGAGAAAGAGAAATGCAAGGGTTTTGTTGTGTACTTGTTATGTGTGTGGGTATGGGGGAATTCTGAGCTTCTTTCAGTTACACAAAAAGCAAAGGTACCCACACCGGCCATATAAGAAAAACATTGAAATCCATAGCAGCGTAATGCCTTTAACAGGCCAAATGAAAGGTAACAAAAATGTGCAAGCTTTTTGAGATCACCAGGCAACAAAAAGCAGTGGAGGAGAGGAAAATTTGTCTTGATGTTAAAGTAGTTTTTACAATGATTAGAGTCCTAAGAAGTTGGGGAAGGTGAGTCAGTGGACATTCAGGGTAAGCTCTGGCACTACCTTCCCAGATGGTGCTCTCTGAATATTTTGAACCAGAATTCCTGACCATGCTCTCTGAAAACCCAAACAGCTGGAAAGCACTGGGTTGCCAAAGTTTGCTTTTACAAGCAGCATGGTTTCAATTTGTACCTAAAAATGCACCACGACAGAAAAGAGTACCCGCCTCATTTTTGAAAATATTAAATTCAACTATTGCTCAGAACTGCTTGTGTCCTTGAGTGAAATGTGCGGGTGGACTGGGGGAGTGAACACAGCCCTGGTTTTAATATTTTGTAAACTTCGATGTAAGTTCAATGTACATATAATTGATTTTGCAAATTGTAGCTTGTTTCTTTTTGTAACTTCTGTATTGTCCTCTTCTAACATCTTCTGAGAGGACAGGCATAAAAATATTTCTAGGCCAAAACACACTAGGCTATATTCAAAAATAAAGTCATCTATTTTTCTTCCCAACACTCGGAGACCTAGTCTCTTGAATTGAGCTGTTCTGTAGCAGGGCCCTCCACTGGAGAAAGATGATTTTTATATTACCTAAAGTTGTGGTTTTATTTTCTGAAAAAGCTACACAAACTTGGCTTGAAACGACTTTAAAAAACCAAACAAAATGAAAAGCTGGTGCAGCATGTAAAGTGATCTCCAGCTTTGTTAATTTAAAGATACCCTATGTTTCTCTCTTTTCCACCCATCTTAGCATTTTTTTGTTTTACCCCATGAAAGGAGACAATTCTGAACAACATCTGGGTTTTGTTTTATTTCTTTTTTTAAAATAGGAATCTAATATTTCTTCCTTTCTATGATTAGTGTGATGGAACAGAAAGACAATAGAAGAATCTCTATGCAGACCCATAATAAACCAACAGTATTCCAGCCATATTGTTGATAGTCACCTGTCATCGTATCTGATTTAGTTCATCATCAACAAATCCCTTTTTCATTTTCATTTTCACTTCTACTGTAATGTCTATTGACTGGTAGCCATCCATTCATGATGCCTAATACCACCATTTAAGGTCAGAACAAATAAAACTTTAGTAATGTAAGAGTGACTGTTTCACCTCACTATATCAGGGGTAACAGGAGTCATGGAGCCTTCTTGCTTATGTGTGGAGATGTACTTCATGATGAACGGCACTTGGGAAAAATTATGACTTTGTTTTCCCATCCCTAAGCTAGATAGTTGAGTATATTAAAAACTGAGTATATTTTTAAAAAATTCCTCACATCAGCATGCCTCTGTGAAGTATTTGGGATTCTCTATAACAGTGATGGTGAACCTTTTAGAGGCCGAGTGCCCAAAGTGCAACCCAAAACCCACTTATTAATTTCAAAGTGCCATGTCCCTCTGGCTTTCTAGTAACAAACTGGCAAACTCTGTGCTGGGGCGATGGCACATGTGCCCACAGAGAAGGCTCTGAGTGCCACCTCTGGCACGCGTGCCATAGGTTCACTATCACTGCTCTATAACAATATGGGTGAGAACCAGTGGGGTATAGTGGTCTGAACATTGGCTATGACTACAGACCAGGATTTGAATCCCTGCTCAGCCATGGAAACCCATTGGGTGACCATGAGCAAGTCACACTCTCTCAGCTTCAGAAGAAGGCAAATGCAAACTCCAGCTGAACAAATCTTAACAAGAAAATCCCATGATAGGGTTGCCTCAGGGTCACCATAAGTCAGAAATTACTTGAAGGCAAGCTGCAGCAGCAGAGACTCCTTCCTCTGAGGTCTTTAAGCAGAGGCTAGATGGCCATCAGTTGGGTATGCTTTGATTGAGAGTTCCTGCATGGCTGGGAGTAGTTGGACTGGATGGCCCTTGCGGTATCTTCCAACTCTAGGATTCTATGATTCAGCAGCCTTCCAATCAATGGGGTGGGAGCAGGGATCTAAGGAAAGCCAAGAGCAATACCAGTAACAACAAGCACCACCAGGCCCTTCCCTTGTATTCTGAGAAAGATACAAGAAAAAAAGGACATCCCGTCACATCCTTTCAGGACACCCAGGGTTCAACACAATCATCACAGAAGCCACAAAGTAAGAATACAATTGGATAAGGATCCTTAGTCTGACAATACACAGCAGCTGTTTGGGAAATATGTAAAAAAAATCAGGATTGAAACTGTATGTTGATTAAGTCCTCAGTGTCAGTATCATTGGGCAATCTATGGTTGCTAACACCTGTTTGGAGGCTGGCAGCAGTCTGTTGCCAGGCCCCCATTAATTAACTAACTGGCAAACAAAATCAAATCTGTATATGCCTTCAAGCCTCCTGTTCACTCATGGTGACCACATGAATTTCACAGGGTTTTCTCAGGCAAGGAATAGTCAGCGATGGTTTTTCTTTCCTCTGAAATATAGCCTACAGCATCTGCTATTCATGGGTAGTCTCTCATCCAAATACTAACCAGGGATGACCCTGCTTAGCTTCCAAGATATTTAGGCCTGAAGTGCCACTATCCTGCAGTACGGCTAACTAGATTGCAACCCTCTGTGTGTTTTTAAAAAGCATATGATAGTGGAAGTGCAACTGTCTGAGGCCGAACAGTAGCTTTGTCAAGACCACCAAGCACATTCTTTGCTGAAGTCAAGGGAAAGAGTCCAGTAATAGTAAAATATTTGCTGACTGAAGGCTGATTTCTTCCTCAATAATAATTTAAACCAGCTAATGGACAGTGCAAAAGACAGCAAATGCAAAACTCATGCATTCCCCAGAGAGTAAGTCCTGCCAGGGGCAGACTTCAGGATTCATGTATGAATTCAAGCTTTGCTTCAGATCTGCAGTGCTAGGCAATGTGGTTTGAAAAGATCTGCCGCCTGACTACACAAAATGGACAACATTTGAACAGCAGCAGTTCTTTTTTGCTTTTGTATGAAGGAACGTTTTTGTATCTGAGTAACAGATTATGCTCTTCTAAAACAGACAAATTAGGAGCTGGAAAGTCCCACTACTTGATTTTGTAAACATTCTTGGAAAGAAAGACATATGTGAATAAAGAAAAGAGGCAAAATTCTCATCCCTTGAAATCTGATAGCTGTTTTGTGCAGCAAAAGTAAAATTATGACTTGCTCTATAGTACTATGAGGCCTCTAGTGTAAGTGACCGTGTTGATGAACTGCTGAAGGGATTTATTATGAACCAGGAAGGACCAATAGCTATATGCTCAGAAACCACCCTCTTTTCTAGTGGTGGCTAAATGAATATGTTGCCACACACAAAGACCTATGGATGCTTGGGCTAAGGAATAAAATTGGCACCACCTACTAATAAAGTCTCGCTGTTACAGTGTCTGCGTGCTTCAATCATAGATGGGACTTTCCATACAAAATCCAAAGAACATGATGGCATCAAAGTGCTCACTCTAATACCTTGAAAACATTTTCCTCTCCCCTATGAGCAAAACTATCAGAAAACCTTTTAACATGAGGTCCCACTAGATTCAATGGGGGATACTCTCAGGTAATCACACTTATTTGCAAGTAAGATTCAGTCTTGCCAATTTCTGGACACAATTTAAAGTGCTGGTTATGACCGATAAAGCCCTATACTGCTCAGGTACAGGTTATTTGAAGGACCATATTCTCCCATATGAGCATTATTATTATTATTATTATTATTATTATTATTATTATTATTATTTTTTCAGGAAGAATAATTAATTCCCATAGTCACCTGCTTGATCATTTCTAGAGGTAATGTTGGGATCTGTTGGATCTGCTAGCTTTTCTAACTTCAGCCTTGGCTCATTTGTTTTAGTTTAGTAAATTGAAGGTACATTTTTTATTTTTTAAAAACAACATTAGTGCAGCTTTTCCTCTGAGGAATCACTACCGACAACAAGAAAAACAAGAATTAGCAGTGAATAGGGGCAGAGAGGCTGGTATACCAAGCTTTAGAAAATCTTCATATTGTCCTTGATGCTAGGACTTTTCAATCAAGACATCTGAAAACAAATCCAAGGCTCAGCTTCATTGTCACATAAAGACTAATTCAAAGTTCTAAATATATAATGCCTGGGATTTTATTAATTTATACTGTAGTGCTTTAAATGGATTTACGCTTAAGGGTATAAACCTGTCACCTAAAAAGGGGGAGCATGTATTAAAGAGGGTAAAATAAACCCATTGAGTAGTCAATGTTATTCACACAGTATGAAAGACATAGTGTATAGGTAAATCTTAAACTGAAGATTACCATAAATCAGTGCACAGCCAATCTAGATTAGCAGCATTATAAAGATGCCAGCCATAGATGCTGGCGAAATGTCAGGAATAAACTCTTCCAGAACATGGCCACAGAACAAAAACCCACAAGAAACTATGGATGCCGGCCATGAAAGCCTTGAACTTCACATTGGTCAAGCAGCCTTTCCCAGTTTTTTCCCCTTAGATTCATTCCCTTCATGCCTCCACAACCAGGTGCATTTTTAAACAACCCTTTCCTTGGGGTAATTTTTTGTTTTGGATTGTTTTGGGGTTTTTTCAGTCCCTTCATGTGTGTACGGAAAGGTAGCTTTGGAGGGGACATGCCTAGAGGTGATGTTTAAACCTCACACGCCATTCTCAATCTAGATTAGGCCCACACTTTCTTAGGAATGTGAGATCCAGTTATATGTTATGTGTACATTGCATGTAATTTTAATCTTAGATCAAGAGTAGACAAAAGGTAACCCTCCAGATGTTGTTGGACTGCAATTTCCAGTGTCCCTCACCATGGGCAATGCTGGCCAGGGTTTACAGTCCAACCTCTACAAGGCTCACTGTACCTGTCCCTGTTTTAGCCAGATGATACAGTGAAACGTCATACATCATGTGAAGGTCATAGTATTTGAGATGCAGTTGCTCTCTTGCAGGGACGTAGCCAAGGGGGGGGGGGGGGGGGGGGGGGGCCCCCCCCCCCCCCTTATAAAAATGAATGGTGGGTGCTGCTGCATCGCTGCCCCCAAGCCCCATTATAATGGTGGCACTTAGTCTGGCCCCCCCCCTTCCTAAAATCCTAGCTACGTCCCTGTCTCTTGAGAACCTAAGAAGAGACCAAATGCCTACACAAAGCTCAAAAGTCATACATGAAGACAATAGCTGTTCTTGTGTCTCAGCAGCTAGTGCTCAGGGTTGTTGCCTCTGGAACTGCAAGCTTCCCATAGCTATTACAACTAGTAGTTGGTGGTTGACTTGCTGTTCTCCATGAATTAGCCTAATGTCTCTTTTAAAGCCAAATAATGCACAAAACCTTGAGGCAATGAATCTCCGCAAAGTTGCATTGCTTTAAGCATTCTAAATTAAATTTGAAGAAGATAAACAGGAGGAGCAGGACGTGAGAGAAGACTAGCCAACCCATTTCACCCCATCACTATCTCCATTGCCTTGTACCTGTGAAGGGTGACTTTCTGAAGCTTCCTCTGTATGCTATTCAGAACACTGGAAAATCCATGTTCCAGATCACATGGAGAAGCTCCACAAATAAAGGTGCACTCTCCTCTTTCTAAAACCAACCCCCACATGAGGAGATGGATAAAAATGTGCATGAGGGGCTGGCAATAGCATGCTCCCCACTGTTGACACTTCACATGTTTACAGAACCTGGCTTTTACATGTTCATCTAGTGCTCATTCCTAAGCATGTCACTGCAGAGGATCAGGGATGTAGCTAGGATTTTAGGAAGGGGGGCTCCAGACTAAGTGCCACCATTATAATGGGGCTTGGGTGCAGCGGCGCAGCAGCACACACCATTCATTTTTCAAATGGAAGTGGGGGGTCCGGACCCCAAGAACCCCCCCCTTGGCTACGTCTCTGAGGGGATAAACAATAGCAAGTTCCTTCCTCTTGTGAAGCAGACAGCTTCAACCTGAGATTCTCTTCAGTTGGTATTAGCTCTGTAAAGAGAAAAGGTATTACTAGAGATGTCTCCTTTAAGCCATGCCCATCATGTTTCTGCTGTAAAAAAAAAAGGTCCAAAGGAGAGGCTTCATGTTGGTCTCATCTTATAGAGAGGCATCAGCAAGGGGCAAGATAAAAGAAAAATACCCTTTCAGGAAGTTTTGCATACTAGGATGGTTTCTGGACCCCACCAGTCCTAACACGGTAGAAAAATCCAAATGGCTAAACAGAAGGCTATGCCATCTGGAGCCTCTTCTGGTGTCCCAGGTAGCAAATAACAAGGAAAGGAGCTGTACTTGGGTGTAGCAGAGAAGAGCCTCCCTGATACACAGCCCCACACTTCAGCCCATTTGTAACTGGGGCAAATGTTCATGGCCATTCTGTCATTAAACGATGGAAGCACAGCTGGGCAATTCATTGGGAGGAGACCATTCCCTGCCACTTTTGGATCTGGGTGGATCCCTCAAGAAATCATTTTTGATGCACTTGCAGCTGCACATGTGGAATGCAGAGACTAAAGCTGAAATCGTATGTAACATATATGGCCCCTCTTGAATTGAGCAGAATGTGTGTGTATGTGTGTGTGTGACTTCAAGGTGCATGTTGACTTATGACAACCCCATTATTTTCATAGGGTTGTCTTAGGCAAGGAATCCTCAGAGGTGGTTTTGTACGTTCCTGCCTCTGAAATATAGCTTAGTTCTGCAAAAACTTTGGTTTGGCCTACACTGCAGGGGCAAAAATCTTCATTTCTCAGTTGACAAAATTGCCCTCTACTGTATTTGGTTGGACTGGATTGTCTTGGTGAGGATGGCAAGGAAGATGATGTGGGTGGCTTTCCCCGGCCTATAGTTCCTCGCCGCCCGATCTCCACTCCTGGACCAGTTTTAACTCATTCAAGCTTATTTCCAGTATCAGTCTGAGAACCCTGCTGGTAGCCAATGGAGATAGAAAGCCAATGGACATTTGAACTGGTAGCTGATCAGAAAAGAATGAAGCACCTTCTCCTATCCATCAGTTCCAAAAGATAATTTCAAGTACAGTAGACCCTTTGGGTTTGGTTTCAGGACACACACCTATGGATAACAAGGAGATTACTATACAGTGTTATAAAAGCTTTTAAACAATTATTACACCTGGGAAAAAGCGGTTTTGGTGACACGCACTAAACAATGATGCCTCCGACCCATAGCTGTTCACCAACCATGTTCAGGGCATCTCTTTTCATTGATAGGGGAAACCTGTCAATGAGCTGTCAATGGCACAAGTGCCCAGATGCAAAATATCACTGCTGGGACAGTTGTGAGTTTGCCTGTCATGTGGTATCAATGTCTCCTCTTCTCTGTAACCTCTCCCAATTGCTATTCCCAAGCAGCCCAATTACCATTTTTCTCCCATGTTTCCTTTCCTTTCCTTTCTTGTTTGTTCTTTACTTTTTTACTGACATTGCTGTAGCAGAGCTCTGGAACTTACTGAGTTAAAATAAAAATGAAATAAAATAAAATACCAAGAGGCAGGGTTAAAGGGGACTCAAGCATGATGGCATCAGCAGCCACAGTCACACGATTCTGAAGATGTGTGATAGTGGGGCTCTCAACATTGTATGTTTCCTTTTTTCCAACATAACTGCTGCAAGAATGGGGCTGATGGTAAAGGCCAGAATCTGTGGTTGCTGAAATCCCATTAAACATAATGGCATAGCACAATGGTGTCTCTTATATAAAATGGCAAAATCAAAGTTTACTTATTGGAATTTATACAAAATTTAAATACTGTATTTTCTAGCTGTAGATGGTTAAATTTGTGGATAAGGAATCTGTGGATCTGGAGGGGCGACTGTAAGAGCTCAATCAGATCAAAAGCTTCCAGTTTCCCACAGTGGTTTGTGGCTTCAAAAAGTCTCCCAAAACAGCCAGCCAGGACTGGGGAAGCCCACAAACAGAGCAGGAGTGTAAATAACAACTCCTCGCTGTTCATGTTTCCCAGCAACTAGTATTCGGTGACATACTGCCTTTGAACCTGTAGGTGGCATGCAGCAATCATAACCACTGACAGACTCCATTACTGTGTCTACGTCCCCTTAAAATGTATCTAGGTTGATGACCGTCACTACCTCTTGTGGCAGCAAATTTCACAGTTTCACTATGTACTAGATGAAAAACTGTTTCCATGCATCTATCCTGAATCCCCCACCTGTTCCACCAGATGACTATATTCTGGAGACAAGAGGAAAAACTTCTCTCTATCCGTTATTTCCACAATGCATAATTGTATGTATTTCCATCATGCCACACCTTTATTTGTCCTTTTGAGGAGAAATAAAATAACCCATGTACACACAATCCTCATAGATAAGCTTCTTAAATATTCAGCCCCTTGATTATTTTATTTGCAGTAGCAGAATTGTGTATGCATGTTTTATAACACTGGTAGCGTTATTTTAAATCATTTTCCTGGCGATCCGTAGCACAGACCTCACTTTTTTCCACATCTGCCCATGCCAGATCAATGCTTTCACTGATGCCCATCCTTAGTCCAGTATCTCTCCCCTGGTGAGTTACTGCAAGTCCCATCAGTGTATATGTGACTCTCAAGGCTTTTTACCACTGTACTCCATTTTGCGCTTACTTACATTTGATCTAATTTGCCTTTTTGTTAGCTACTTATCCAATTCCTTTTAGTTCTCTTTTAACATTTGTATCATAATTTGAATAATCTGGCATCATTTGCAGACCACCACCCAACACAGATTTCACATTGTTTGTGAACAAATTAAAAGGCCCAAGCTCGACTCAGGCTTGCATCCTTCCGAGGAGGGAGCTAAAAAGAGTACCCAGACTGTTGGGGGCAAATTAGCTTACTTGCTAATTAGCTTACTTGCTGTTCACCGCTATGATCTTTGGAATAGCGGTATATAAATAAAACAAATTATTATTATTAAAAGGATAAATCCCAATATAGAGATCCTTGAGAGCAGAGTCCTTGGGCGATCCCACTTCTGTCTTCCCTTCACTGTAAGAACTGCCTGTTTATTTCTACTCTTTCCTTGTTGTTCTTTAACACCTACTCTTTCCATAAGCAGGCCTCTTCTCTCATCCCACGACTGCTGGGTTTACTCATAAGTCATTGATCCAACTTTGTGAAAGTTCAAGTATGTTGTAGTTATGAAATCACCCACATCCACACGCCTGTTGACAGCCTAAAAGAAAGCATAACAAGTACAAAGAGGATGCAAAAGCTGTGTTAATTCCTCTTCAGCCAGGCTTGTCCTCTGGGATATTCCTAACAGTTCACTCTTTGCAACAGTTCACTCAGATAATGCATTTTAAGGCAATCTCTTTATCATTTCCTTCATAGCCACCCTGTCCCATCCCTGAACTGCTGCTGCTTTTCTCTGTGTTTGATAGTTAATACGTTCAGAATAAGTGTGAAGGTGACTGTCCTAGGATTTCCTGAATCTCTCTCTCTCCAGCAGAGGGTTATTGGTTATTGGTTACTTTCCAATCCTCTGGTCCAGAGGCCAAATCTATGGACAAAGTGCATATTTTGTTGGAAAACCTGCCATTTGTCTAGCAAAATATGTCCGCCATCTGAGTCTTATAGCAATGCTCAGGTGTAAGCCATCTGGACTCAGTAATTTGTTCATTTTTAATTTGTCAGTTAAGCCCTCGATCACCACCTTCTGTCACCACTGACTCCCTCCTTTAAATAAACTCAGGTGAAGGGATACACTTTACATCTTCCACAGTGGAGACCAAAGGAAATGATTCCTCCGGTTTCTCTGTAATCTGCCAATCTTTTTTTTAAAGCTTCTTCTGTTGTTTAATATAGCCCCCCTTTTATTTATTATTATTATTATTATTATTATTATTATTATTCTTTATTTATATAGTGCTGTAGATTTGCACACCGCTGTACATAAAACAATAAATATATAAGATGGGCCTCTTACAGACTGCCAAAATAAAGCTGCTTCAGGTCTCTTTGGAGGTATGCTGTTTAAATGATGCATGCACCCTAAGAATCCGGAAGCTGCACCAAAGCTGCCCTCCAGTGCTTAGGAATGGAGTGTGGCTTTGGCGCGACCTCCAGACTCTTAGGACCCAGGCATCATTTAAATAGCATACCTCCAAAGAGACCCGAAGCAGCTTTATTTTGGCAGTTTGTAACAGGCCAAGGTTACTTTTGATGCACTTAAATGTCCTTTTTAGCATGGATCCAATGGCAATACTAATTCCATTTTTTTTAAATGTGTTATTTTCAAGTAACCATAGGTCTCAAAATTATATTATTTTGCCAGAGTTTGTCCTCCTTTATGTTCTCTTCATGTGGGCACGGTTTCTGTTTTATGTGTCCGAACAGTTGCATTGGTGCACCCCATGCTGGGTGCCACTCCAGATCGCATCCATAATTGCCTTCCCTTTCGTTGATACCCTGACGAATGTTTTAATTCTCTCATTATCTCTGGCAAGTAGTAACCCCACCCAAGATCAAGGACTGCAAAGCACCCATGGGGGGTTTGGTGGCCATGGAAAAAAACCCATAAAATGCATTCTAGCCTTCCCTGGGCTTCTAAAGAGCCTTGCCTTGCCATCCCCACCAATCCATCACAGCTCCCAAACCTAACTAATAAGTAGCACTTGCATAATCCAAACTGAAGCACTGTCCTTAATGTTAACAGCACAATAAAGCCATCAATCAACAGGCATCATTCCTTCAAAGGCTAATGCCAGGGAGCATTTGGTAAATGAAGATGCAGCTCACACCCTCATTTCCACATCCATGCTTCTTAGTGGCTGTGGAAGGCAGGACTGACTGAGAGGACACAGTTCCCTGCTGTCCATCTTTCTCTAAACAAAACAAGTGGAGGGGATGTGTTACATTCTTGACCTGTTGCTACCTCTGATGGAAGAGGTCTTTTGACTGTGCCACAGAGCCTTCCCAGATGAGGCTTATTTCATAGGAAAGTGGCAGTATGGAAGCATTGGGCCTGAACAGACAGGCCAAAATAAAGCTGCTTTGGGTCACTTTGGAGGTATGCTGTTTAAATGACACACACATCTTAAGAGGCCAGAAGCTGCGCCAAAGATGCACTCCATTCCAGCGTGGCTGTAGGACAGCTTCCAGCCTCTTAGGACGCATGCATCATTTAAACAGCATACCTCCAAAGTGACCAGAAGCAGCTTTATTTTGCCCTGTCTGTTCGGGCCCATTATTATTATCTTCATCATTAGCACTTCAGCATTTACTTGAGCCTCCTTTACAACTAGTATCAGGTGGCCAAACAATCAATCAATTCCCTATATGTTCTTCTAATCAAATACTCTGAAACGATATACTCAGTTCTTCACTCTCTCTGTCCTGGACATCTGAATTGTTATTGGCATCTCTTACTATGACAGGGAGAAAATCCTGGTGGCATGTTACAGACTCAAAGATTTGCTGTGCCATAAAACTCCATCTCAACTAAAGCCCGTTTTAATCAGAGGCCTTCAAGTGTTGTCATCGGTTGGCATAAATTTAAAAATAGCTGTGGACACATGGATAAAAATGTAAATGGAGGGGGCCAAATGGCCACAGCATATGAAAAGACAGCAAGTGAGAAGAACCTACTCTTGAGGGATGGCTTCCTGCAGCTGCTGGGCTGGGAAATGCCATCATAAATCTCTCTTCTGTCTCTTTAGGCCCCCTACAAGTCTCTCTCTTGCCATCTTACCATCAGGACCACCTTCACAGAATTTGTACTGCTTTCTCCCCCCACCCCACCCCTCCAAAAAAAAAAAACTCCATGGCTCATCATCCCTCAACTCCTCACTCTCAGCTTTCTGAAAATAGGGAAACAAAAACAGGTTATGATGCTGAGGAAGGAGCCACCTCTCCCACCCCTATCAAGGTTAGGACCTTTCGGCACAAGATTTCAGAGCAGCTCAACTTTACCTGCTACACACTTCTGCCTGGGACTTGGGGAGCCATAAAAACCAGGAAAGCTAAAGGACACTATGCATTTTTTCACTTTCCCTCTCCCTCTTATTTTCCTTTCCTTCCTGTTTTCTAACTTGTCTTTTGTTTCTCCCAAGCAGGCTTGAAGAAAAGAGGATTAGTCCTAGAGCATGAAACGGACCCTGAAATGTGGAGCCTCTGTTTACAGACGAATCCCATCTTTCTTTCTTTCTTTCTTTCCTTCGTTCCTAGTTCCTTCCGTCCCTCCTCCCGTCCTTCTTCCTTCCTTTCCTTCCCTTTTCCTCCCTCCCCTCCCTCCCATCCTTCCCTCCTTTCTTTCCCTCGCACCCGCACTCCCCTCCCTTCCTTCCTTCTTTCCGCCCTCCCCTCCCGCCTTCCTTCCTTCCGTCCTTCCTTCCGTCTTTCCCTCCCTCCCTCCCTCCCTCCCTTCCGTCCGTTCCTTCTTTTCCTTCCCTCCCTCCCTCCCCCTCCCTCCCTCGGTCCTCTTCTTCTTTCCCTCCCTTCCCTCCCGCCCCACACGTCTCCCTTCTTCCCCTCCTTCCTCCCTCCTCCCTCGTTCCTTCTTCCTCCCTCTCTGCCCCTCCCTTTCCTTCCTCCTTCTTCCTCCTCCCTCCCCCCTCCCCCCTTCTTTCTCCTTCCTTCCTCCCCTCTCTCCTCCCTCTTCCTTCTTTACCTCCCTCCTCCCTCCTTCCTCCTCCCCTCCCTCCCTCCCCCCCTCCTTCCTTCCTTCTCCTTCTTTACTCCTCCCTCCTCCTTCCTTCCTCCTTCCTTACAACCAACATAAAGCCGGGAGCTCGCCCCAGTCCAGGGGGGGTGGCTTTTTGGAAATCCCTGGGCCCCGAGTCCCTCTGCTTCCTTCCTGCTCCATGATTGAACTTCAATACTTGTCCCCTATGGGATTTGTGCAGGGAGTTACGATCCAGAATCAAAACAATTAAGGACTTAATTACTTCGTTTTTTTGTCTAGGTCCAGTGACCCAAATCCGTAAAGCAGCGATAAACCTTTTTTGACCACTCTAAAGAAAAAAACACAGACCAGAACCAACTTCCCATTCGGTGCCTCTAAGGGACGGAAAAGGATGGGTTAGGAGAATTGCCACCCCCGCCTTCATCTTGCCTTTGATGTAAGCAAAGGAAGAGAGGCCTTTTGCCAGGGGAATCTGCCCTCTTTGCCCCAAGAGGAGAAGACTCTGGAGGGAACTAAGGAAGAGGTATACAGGGGTTGGTTCCAGACTCTATGGACACAAAACCATGGAATCCATCCCATATCCATTAAATACAAGCAATACGTACTAAAATGGACCAATGCTACTTTGACAAATGCTCAGGAAGTAGACCAATTAGGCAAGCTCTGCGCTAATTCTTTCTTCAGTGAGTCTCAAAGGGCTACAAGAGCTCCCACAGAGATTCCACGACTAACATGGCTACCATCGTTGATAATAATAATAATAATAATAATAATAATATAAACATCTGAGGAAGTAGACCTTAGTCTAGGAAAGCCTGCTGCCCTTCTTCTTTCAGTTAGTCTCAGAAGCTAACAGATCTCTCTCCATAATAAAGGTAGTGTCCTAAATAAATGCACATCGAGTTTGGCTTTAGGGAATAATAATACGTAATATTAACCTCAATTCGATGGAGCTTGAATCCCGTGGGATACGGAGGACAATAATCCTTGGGAATCTCTGCGTGGGAGGAGCCTTCCCTTCAAGACCGGAAGGTTCAGGGACGGGCCGCTTGAATCCCAAGTGGGGAGAAAGGCGGTTAAAATGGTGAAGGGTCTAGAAGTAGTCCTATGAGGAACGCCTTAGGGCGGGATGTTTAGCTGGGAAGAGAAGGTAAAGGGATTAAGCCCTTTAAATATTGAAGGTTCCATTGAGGGAGCAGCTTGTTTTCTGCGCTCCAGAGAAAGGACCGGACAATAGCAACTAGAAAAGAGATTCCACCTCAAAATTAGGAGGAACTCCTGAAGTAAGGGCTGTCGACCAGTGGAACAACCCCTCGGAGTGTAGTGGAGTCTCCCTCCTTGGAGGTCTTAAACAGAGTGGATGCCATCTTTGGGGATGCTTTGATTGAGAGTTCCTGCATGGCAGAATGGGGGGGACTGGATGGCCCTTTGTTCTTCCACTCTACGACGCTATTGTCCAAATCCGATGAACAAAATAAATAAAAGTCCCAGTGGGAACGGAGTTGGGCTTCTTAGAGTCTGAAATGCGGTTCCCCATGCAGGGTCTGTTTCCTACTCTGAGCCTAATCTCCTTTCAGCTCGGACCCGTTTCTTTGGGGTCGGAAGGAAGAGGGAACAGCAGGGTTCCCTGAGCAGCCCTTAGCTAAGGTGCCCTGTTTACCTCTCTCCAGATCAGCTCTGCCAAGCCCCCAGGGAGGAGGGTGGTGGTGTTGGTGAGGGGGCCAGGCACAGGAGACCAGCCCCTCTTCCTCTTCCTCCTCCTCCTCCTTTCCCCAGGACATTCCCTCAGTTTCAGCCTCCGGTCCAGGAGGGATTCCCAAAACGCCCTCCGTTTGCAGCCTCGCTTAGAAGCGCGAATTGGCACGTGTAGGGTGGGGGTTGAGGGCAGTATTGGTTGGCGGTGTGTGTGATCTGATCGTCTGTCTAATGGCTAGGAGGAGGAGGAGGAGGGGAGGGAAGAAAGAGGAAGAGGAGGAAGGGGAGAGGAGAAAGAGAGAGAGGAGAGAGGAAGAAGAGAGGAAAAGAAAGAAGAGGAAGAAAGAGGAGGGAGAAGAAAAGGGAGGAGCGGAAAAGAAAGAGCAGAGGAGGAAGAAGAGCGGGGAAGAAGAAGAGGAGGACAGGAGAGAGGAGGCGACACACACATATATAGCTGTGCCTTTAATTTTTGTATATTTTATGTATTTTGTACGGTTTAGAGGATTTTTGTTGCCTTTATTTGTCCTCACACACGGTATATATTATCTGTGTAGCTGTGCCGCTTGGTCCCTTCTGGAGAAAGGCCCGCACAAAAAAATACGACAAAAGAGAACGAAGTCAACCAGCGAGGAGAGAAGGAGTTGTGGCGTCGACAAGAGCTCGAAGAAAAAAAATGACCACGTCCCACCCACACCATATATTATATAGATAGATAGATGTGTTCGATCGATCTATCAATCTATATTATGGTGGGGGGGTATAGAATATATTTATATAGTATATATATATATTGTCCTGCTCTCTCTCTGATGTATCTATACTGGTCATCTTCTATCTATCTATCTATGATGGAGTAGAGTAGTAGATACACGTACAGAGAGAGGGGGGAGATTTATAATATTATATTATAGTATGTATCCACACATACACACAATTATAAATTGATAGTTAGATAGACACACACAGCACACAATATATTATGTTGGGTGGGAACGTGATCATGTACATCACACACACACAATATATTCATATATATTCAAATATATAGGATAGTGGGGATTATATAGGATAAGATATAATATATAGACTGAGTTGTGTATCACTACCTCTCTACCCACTTCTCCTCCTGAACCTTGTCTAGCCATCTATCTGATCATTGTGGTACATTAGGAATACACACCACACACAATTCCCGACCAGATTCCGGAGTCACTGGGCTCTAGAGACCAGACCCATTTCAGGAAACCCGGTAAGTCTAATAGGAAGCTCTGTACCCAAGTCTTTCGCAGTCAGCCTCAGAGCTGCAAAAGAAAACTCGCTACT
>NC_056522.1:167653383-167664731 GCF_019175285.1 Sceloporus undulatus | reverse complement strand
ATGTTAGTCTGGAGAATCTGGATGCAAAGGCTCTTGTGGCCCCTTGGAGACTAACTGGAAGCAGGTGAGAGCAGGAGCTTTCCTAGACCTGAGGTTTCAAAGATGCACCTGAGAAAGTAGACTCAAGTCTCCAAGAGCTCATGCTACCAGCTTCTCTCTTTCAGTAAGTCCCCAAGGTGCAACAAGATCCCTTTGCATAAGGGTTAAAGTAGACAGACTAGCATTCAAATGTGCATTACTTCCATGCCTTGCTTTTGCACATTGCAAGTCCTGCACCTTCTGTGCTTTAGAGGAACATATTGTTTTAATGTCTTTTAAGCATTTTAATCTTCTTAAACTTGATTTTAGCACTGAATTTGTTTTAATTGCTTTAGCAAATTAATTCTATTTTAATGTGATATTTTTGTGTGTCTTTAACTGTATGGTATTTGTTTAATGTTGTAAGCTGCCCTGAGTCCCAGCCTTGGGAGAAGGGCAGAATATAAATAAATATCATAACAATAATAACAACAACAGAAGCCAGCTCCAAGCTGCATGATACCTTTCTACCCAGACCAACAACAGGAAGCCAGGGGCATTCAGGCCACAACAGGATCTGCAACCAAGGTGCATCTACACTGCAGGAATAATCCAGCTTGGCCCCACTTTGCTCAATGCTAGGGAATCCTGAGGACTGCCATTTTGCGAGACGTTTTGCCTTCTCTGTCAGAGAGCTCTGGTGCCACAAGGAAGCTGCCATCTCCAGGCTTCCCTAGCATTGAGCCATGGCTGTTAAAGTGAGGTGAAACTGGATTGTTTCTGCAGTGTGGATGCACCATAAGAGTCCCCAGCTGCCTGCCAAGTATGGGCCAGTTGGTCCTAGGATGGAGGCTGAGAGGCAGGTTGAGCTGGAAGCATAGAAGAATCTGCATCTCAGCCTCCATCCTAGGACAACCCAGCCCATACCTGGCAGGCAAGTAGGGGATTCTTATGGTGCATCCACACTGCAGAATTAATCCAGTTTGACCTCACTTTAACAGCCATGGTTCAATGCTAGGGAATCCTGGGGATGGTAGTTTCTTGTGGCACCCGAGCAGCTCTCTGACAGAGAAGGCGAAATGTCTCACAAGATGGATGGAGGCTGAGAAGCAGATGGTCCTTTGCTTCCAGCTCAACCTGCCACATGTCAATTGGTGCAGAGGGATGCTTGTTGACACCCGCTTCCACTGCTGTGCCTGAGCATGGGATGTCAACAGGCCAGAGAGGAGATCTCCTCCCCTGCCGCCCTCCTGGGTCCCACAGCTCTGCCTGATCTTGGTGCCATCAAGCTCATTAGCTCTGACCTCTGTCTATGGCAACTCTGATCACCTTCTTGGAGCCAGGCTCTCTCTCAGATTTAATTGCCTCCTCTCCTGTGACTCTCCTCAGCCCCCTCCTTCATAGGCCCAGTGGGCTTAGGACAAACTCCTTCCTTTGAGCTCTCCAATGAATTCTTCCCATCATCTTCTATTCTGTAAAGATCCATCGGTGAACTAGGTAACTTCCAGACAGCAAAGGATCACATTTTCCTGTTAACTTGTTTTTCTTTCTTTCTTTCCTTAGAGGCTCTGTCTAAACATCTGAGGTGCCCTCACCCTCCAGACCCTTCCAGGCAAAAGCTACAATCGACCGGCCCCAGTCTTGCATCTTCTCATCCTTGTAGCACTAATACTTTGCCTTGCAAAGGTCCAGGGGCATCAATGAAAGCTGAGGTTTACAATAGCTTGTGAGTCAAGCGCCTGAACTGCCAACTCCTTCCTCCAAAAATACAGCCCATTATAGTAGCTCTTCGTGCAAGGAAAAGAAAAGTGGAAGCAAAAAGTTGTGATTGGAGTGATTATCCGTGGTCCCCAAAGCAAGGACCATGGATCGCCCACCCACCCCAGCTAACTAAAAACAAGGTTACACTGTTGGATCAATAAATGGCACCAACTGGGCAGGAGTCACCCACTGCCACCAAAGCTGAGGTTGTTGCTAACGCCGGCAGCCAATGATGGGGATATGTGTGTGTGTGTGTGTGTCTGTGTGTCTGTGTCTGTCTATATGTCTGTCTCTCTCTCTCTCTCTCTCAACCTTTATAGGGGATATACCTTCATATGGGGATATGCAAGTATTTGTGTGTCTGTGACTCTCTCTCTCTCTCTCTCTCTCTCTCTCTCTCGACCTTCATAGGGCTCTTAGGCAAAGGATATGCAGAGGTGGTTTTTGCCAGTTCCTTCCTCTGAAATGTAGCCTACAGCCCTACAGCATCTGGTACTCACTGGTGGCCTTCCCATCCAAGAACTAACCAGGACTGATCTTACTTAGCTACCAAGATCAAATGAATAAGAGGGACAAAATGCTTTTAAAAAGAGGCTTTCTGAGTTTTGGTCAATACACAGCACAGTTTGACAACTGCAAGCTTCGTTGTGTGGCACCACTCTGACGTCAGAAGGGGCTACATCGCCGCCCCCCTATAACTCCAGCCAAGAGAAGTCCATTCTGAGCTTCTAATATCACTAATCATTAGTGTAATAAGATGGCCCAGAATCTGGCAATGGCCACCAGTCAGAGGCCTTGAAGTGCCAGTTGTGGTACAGTGGGCTGTAATAAGTATGTGCAGCCAACAATGGCCCATTACTTTCCCTCCCATTTGTTGTTGTTGTTGTTATATACCTTCAAGACATTGCCTACTTATGGGTACTCTAAGGCAACCCTATCATGGGGTTTTCTTGGCAAGATTTGTTCAGAAGAGGTTTGCCATTGCCTTCCCCTGAGGCTGAGAGAGTGTGACTTGCCCAAAGTCACCCAGTGGGTTTCCTGGCCAAGCTGGGAATCAAACTCTGGTCTTCAGAGTCACAGTCCAACACTCAAACCAATACACCATGCTGGCATGCCGTTGCCCCATCTTGGCAGTCCTCTGGAAAGCCGGAGAAACTATAATGTGTTGGGGAAGGAGGATAGGAGGGCCTTCTAAAGAGCTGCTTGCTTGATTGATTGATTGATTGATTGATTGCACTAATCCCCCACCTTTCTCCCAAATGGGATCCAAGCAGATGGAGTGTTAGATTTTGCTATGGATTGCTCTGGGGGTTCATCCTGCCACAGACATAGACCAAAAGGATCTGTCCCACACACCTCTTAGGTGTGTTCTTGTTGCAATATGGTAAACTGATATCCCAGAGAGGCCACAGCTCACCTCTCCACCTCCCATGAGTCATGCAGAGGGAAAACATTTGCAAAAGAAGATTAAATAAAACCATAAAACATTTTTGTTTGGCATTCTCTTGGGGATGCATAAATTTGAAGTGTTACAAATCTGAATTGCAAACAAATGGGCGAGTGCAATCAGAGATGAGTAAAACCTGTTTTCATTAAGAGATGCACCCCAAACACAACCTCATATGCAATGCCACAGTGCACAGCATCAAACAGGGATGCTCAAAAGTTTCCACCTGGTCCGGCTGAGAGGGCAGAAATTTGAAAGAACAATTATCACAGAAACCTAGGGCAATACTTTGCAAAGTGATGGTCCAAAGTGGTGGTCCAAAGTGGTGGTCCAAAGTGATGGTCCAAAGTGATGGTCCAAAGTGGTGGTCCAAAGTGGTGGTCCAAAGTGATGGTCCAAAGTGATGGTCCAAAGTGGTGGTCCAAAGTGATGGTCCAAAGTGGTGGTCCAAAGTGGTGGTCCAAAGTGATGGTCCAAAGTGGTGGTCCAAAGTGATGGTCCGTGGATCAATGCTAGTCTGCAAACCATTGGCTCCTGGTCAGCAAAGATCTCCAGGGGGGAAAAAGAAACCATTGTAGTTGATGGGCACAAATATAGTGCCAATCCTGGCACCTTGGAGTCAAAATGCTGATCTCCCACATCAAATAGCTTAATAGACCTCAGGGACTTAAGGCTTGTTCTTTTCCTGCAATTCCATCCAGGGAAAAAGCCAGTCTGCCAACCTCATATCTGAAAGGAGAAAGTCAGAGAAAGAAGCAGAAAGAGAAGACAGAAAAGCCCCTCTCCCTTTTGAAGTGTCCAAATTTGCTGCCAGGTAGTGGAAAGGCAACATCTGCTCTCTACCTGCAAGTGGGGCAAGGCCTATTTTTCTTCCCAATGGGAGACTGGTTTTGTGTGTATCAACAATACTTTTCCACTCTGAAGGAGAATCCTCTGATTCTTATTTCTTTTAAGTTCTTATTTATTTATTTACTGCCATTTATATTTCCACCCACCAACAAAACTTTTCTGGGTGGCTGACAATAAAGGAAACTGGTACCATAAAGGATAAATCAATAAGACAATAAAATCCACAGGCAGCGTAAAAAAACCAGCAGCAGTGAATAAAACAAATTATCATCATCCAGCATCATCAGAAACACAGCAAATCTTAAAATGTCACAAGATCAATAGAGTACTAAAAGACTTTAAAGACCCCCCCCCCCCCCGCCCCAAAAGTTTTAAAGCTGAGAAACCAGAGGAAAGGGTCCTCCTCACTTGTCACTAGAGACATGAACTGATACGTGCCAGATAAGTTTCCCTGGGATGGCCATCCCAACAGCTTGAAAAGGCCACTTCCAAAACACCACTTGCTTCACTTGGTTTAGTAGGGTTCTCTCAACATGCTGCCAACTTTAAAACTCACAGGAGCCTTCTGGGATTTTGGGGAGTGCTTGTTGTTGATTTGTACCTCCAAGACATTTTTGACTTATGATACACCTAAGGTGAATCTTTCATAGCGTTTTCTTGGTAAGTTTCTTCAGCGAGTGTTTGCCATTGCCATCTACTGACACTGAGAGTGTGACGTCAAAGGCTTTTATGGCCAGCATCCATAGTTTTTTGTGGGTTTTTCGGGCTATGTGGCCATGTTCTAGAAGGGTTTCTTCCCAACATCCGTGGCTGGCATCTTCAGAGAAAGTGTGAGCATGTGATTTGCCCAAGGCCACCCAGAGGGTTTTTATGCTCAAGTGGAGAATCAAACCCTGATTTCCAGTCACAGTCCATCACTCAAACCACTACTACATCACGCTGGCTCTCATATGTGCTTACATACATTTGAATTTTAATTCACAAATATTTATGTACCTCTGTATACTGAGAGCAAGAACAGGCTCACAGTGGCAGATTGGCCAAAAGGCATTAAAAAGGCAGGCCAAGTACTAGGAGGCCAAGCCAAGGTGGAGGGAGTGGAAATGAAGGTTTATGAAACTTCCTACACAGAGAGACCCTTTTGTTTCCAAAATGTTGTTCCTGCTGGGAAGGGGGAGGAATAGCCTTGTTGCAGGTGAGAGGACTCTGGTCCTCCTGGTCCTGAGAACTCCAAGAAGGTTTGCATTCCCCACAAAGGTGTGCATGGGACATGGATGCCGCATGGCCTCCCATTGCCAGCTGGAGTACTGATGGCTGAAAGAAAAGCCACACAACTGACATGGCTGGAGAGGTGGATAAAGCAGAGGCATAATTGTCTGAAGGCCACATACATATCCTGCAGCGATATTCAAGCACAGATATCATAAGTGAATATTAAGTAATTTCTAACACTTTCCAGACTCCTTTGATGAAAGCAATGAGCTCCCTTAAGTTCCCCAACTGCTATTTTTCTCCAGTAATTTTCATGGTTCAACGTTTGCAATGCTGTGATAAGTTACTTTGAGAGAAGGATAACAGAGAGGCTCCCGAAGAGAAATTGTTAATCTGAAATTTATAAAGGACTATCTCTAATGAATAATAGTTGAGGCCAATCCATCTCGCTGCCTCATTCTGCAGAGTAACATTTGTAAAGTAAGGTGATCTCAATTAGGCCCTCTGTCACTCTCTCCTTTCAGGAAGAAGACCACAGACGTTTCCTAGCAAACTGGCTAAACAAGAGACAGGCCTCCAAGCACCCGACCAGGGAGAGGGGGATGGTGGGGAAACTAAGCATATTCAAATAGGTGGATAGTACTTTTCCCAGTTTTGCAAATGTTCACCAACAGAGATTCTTCTTATATGTGATACTGTGCAGCTTCATTTCAATGAACACATTTTAAAAATCCCTGATATTATTTCTTTGGAGCTTGGGCCCTTTGTTCATTCCTGTCTTCCTTCTGGCAATGTGTGCTTAGATTCTACCTCAACATTAGGAGGAACCTCCTGGGAGTAAGGGCTGTTCGACAGTGGAACACACTTCCTCGGAGTGTAGTGGAGTCTCCCTCTTTGGAGGTCTTCAAACAGAGGCTGGATGGCCATCTGTTGAGAATGCTTTGATTGAGAGTTCCTGCATGGCAGAATGGGGTTGCACTGGATGGCCCTTGGGGTTTCTTCCAACTCTATGATTCTATAAATTCAGCTGCAGGAAGGAGTATGTTGCACAGGAGCCTAATCCCATCCATTCCAACTTGGAGGCAGGTCCCATTGACTTCAGCAGGGTTAAGGAGATAAAAAGGACCTGTGCAACCAGAGTCAAAGCTTACCTAGTCCAGCTTTCTATTCCAACGGTGGCCAAGCAGGCCCCTGGGATGCCAAAAAGCAGGAGGGATGACAACATTTCCCCAATTCTGTACTGAGCAACTATTTTACTGAGAGGTCTCCTCTGTGTCTGATTCTAGATGGTGGCTGTTATTATTATTGCTCTTTTCCCAATTTATTCTCTTTTGCTTGCATTTTGGGAGAAAGGTGAGCTATACATCAAAATAAATAAATAACTGTGACTTTCTTTTCCTCCTTCCACATCAGAGTTCACATCGGGTGCTGTCCATGAGAGGTCTAGAAGGAGAAGAGCAAGAAAATGATAGAAGGAACCCAGGTGTTTCCATGGGTTGTTCCCATGGGGAGTCCTTTCCTATGGGAAGTTCCCTGACCATCAAAGGCATGTTCTGTACAAGAGTAGAGGAGAAGGCATAGCTGCCACCCTCTTGTTGCAACAACAACAATCTTTGTGCAAATGTTCAGGGTATAATGATGAGAAACAAAAAAGCCTTATTATAGTGAGTGCTATTTTACTGTAAATGACATCCCCCCCCATGCATTTTATAATTAACAGAAAATAGCTCAGCGTGAGCTCCTAATTTTTTCTCCTGCATATAAGTGATGTGTCAAATGTGTGGATAATTTGTAAAGGTATAGAAGTCCAAATGACTAGACTGAGGCGCATTACAGACCACCGAATTGCGGCGGTCTGCTGCCGGCGCCGCTTGCAGCGTCCGGGAGCCGCAACTTCTAAACCACGGGACTCCTGGATGCTGTGAGGAAGAAGCGTGGAAATCGCGCTCCTTCCTGGGCCCCGGAAGTGGTGCCGCAAAGCGCAAGGTGCGCTTTTGCAGCGTCACTTCCGCCATGACACGTCTGGACGCTAGGCGTCCAAGACGTCAAAATGGCAGCAGCAGTGTGGAACGGCCGCCGCCATTTGCTACGGACAGAGTCCGTAACAGGAGTAGGGGCGTCTAGAAGAGATGCCCCCTTTTTAAACTGGGACGTCCTAAGGACGTCCCAAATGGCGGTCTGTAACCCGCCTGAGGCTATCATAACTGAGACTATCATACTTTGAATGTTTTATACAAGACTCATTAGAAAATATTATTTGTTGTTGTTATTAATTGCCCTTAAGTCAACCCTAATTCATGGCATCCATGTGGATGAGGCACCTCCAAGACCTCCTGTCCTCCACTGCTCTGCTTAGCTCTTGCAAATTTGCACCTGTGACCTCCCTGATTGAGTCTATCCATCCTCTCTTTCTATTACCCCTCTACCTTTCCTAGCATTATTGTCTTTTCTAGTAATCTGTGCCTTTTCATTATGTGGCCAAAGTACAACAGCCTCTTGCATCCCTATATGGTGATGGGGAATACAAGGGCTTGGTTGATTCTGACTTTAGTGCTCAGACTGATATCTCTACTCTTCAGGATTTTTTCTAGATCTTTCATAGTTGCCGTTCCCATTCCTATTCTTATTTTTTGACTGCAGTCACCATTTTGATCAACGTTTTATTCTAGGTACGGGAACGCTTTTAACTATACGCCTGGTAATGTGGAAGGCAACAGGAAAAGAGAGATAGCATCATAAGTGAAGAGACTCAATCAAGGAAGCCAAGACTTGAGCAGGGCTGCAGATAAGAGGCTCTTGGAAGCCTCTCACTCTTAGGGCTGTTGTAAGTCGAAACCAACCTGATGTTAACAAGAAAAAGCAATGTGGGGAGTCCACAACAAGGCTCTTTTTATCTGTATATGAGATTTTATAAGTATATGAGATTTGTGAACACAGTTGTGTGGGGGTAAATTAAATGAAATAAATAAATTAAGGGAATCCTTTTCCTCTTAGGAATTCTTAGGAGGATGATGATGATGATGACGACGACAACGATTATTATTATTATTTATAGCCCGCCTCTCCCTGAAGGATAACATTGTTGTCAACTAGTCTGTTTCTTAGTACAATTTAAAATGGGGGCTACAACCCTTGAAGCCCCCATGATTTGGTCTCCAGGCCATTGAGGGACAGCATTTCCCCATACAAGGTTGCTTGGGCTGGGAGCTGTTCTGGCAAAACTCTTCTCTCACGCCTGTTATCCTCCTCATAGCTGCTGCCCCAAGCAGTAGAATTCCCTTTGAAAGGAGCTTCCATCCACTTCTGGTGTAGGCTTCCTCTTTTTTGTTGCCTTCCATGACTGAGCAATATTTTAATTTCCTATGAGCCACATCATCTCATTGGGTTATTTGCTATATTAGGAGGAACTTCCTGACACTCCCTCAGAGGATGATGGAGTCTCCCTCTTTGGTGGTCTTCAAGCAGAGGCTGGATGACCATCTGCCAGGGATGCATGGCAGGGGTTGGACTGGATGGCCCTTGGGGTCTCTTCCAACTCTATGATTCTATGATTACTTTTTATGACTAAAAAAATCCCACTTTAGGATTGATGCCTCCTAAAATGCCATTTAAAAGCAACATTTACAAATAACCAGAAAGTGTTACTTGTTTCACTGAATTAAATTTATTCCTACATGCTATATTTCTTTTCAAATATAGCTTTGGTATGTCCGTATGTGTGTCTGTGTGTGTGTGTGTGTGTTTAAAGGCAGGTAAACCATTACAGAAAACAGCCCTCCATATCCACTGATTCTTCATCCATGGATTTAATCATTCATGGCTTTAATTTCATAAATAAAAACCAAGCCTTTATTTTTGCCATTTGATACAAGGGAAGTTCAGTCACTCATTCTCTCATCCGTGGCTCTAACCAACCAGGATCCAGGCAGATGAGTTGCTTGTTTTCCTCCTCTCTAAAGCTATATCACTAGCAGAGGTAATTGCTACTGGGCAAGGAGAAACCAAGAACAGTCAGTCAGCAAAATTGATATTCCCAACCACAGAAAACCCGCTGAACCAGTGGAAAGTTGGTAAATCAAGTTTTGTGTAAAGAGAGTTGAAAGACACAGCTGTGTTATCTGGAAAATCAGGATGCCCAGGGATCTTGTAGCACCTTTGAGAAGAACTGAAATAAAGAAGCTGGCAGCATGAGCTTTCGTAGACTTGAATCTGAGAAAAGAGACTCAGGCCTACAAAAGCTCTTCTTTCTTTCAGTTAGTCTCAATGGTGCTACAAGATCCCTTTGCCTACTGATATCCTAGGAGAGACTAGGTTTTAGTCGCTGAACCTATTTTGAAGTTAAGATTAAGAGTAACGGATTATATTTATGAAACAGTTTATATTGAACTTGAAATGTGGCAGCCACCAACTACACTTGGCAATTCTAAGCTGTGTTCAATTGGGTTAATCCATGCCAAAAGGATAGTTGTCGAGCCTGTTTGGTGATCAGGCCATTCGGTGTACAGAGTTCAAGATAGTGTGATTCTGAAGGATGTGTGTGTGTAAATGGTAGCAACAAATGGGACAATGTCTGCTAGTGCTGATATGCTCTCCGTTGTGTTTTTTGGTTGCATTTTCATCTGGGTATCTGTACTGTGCCAACCAAGTTGTAGAAGCAGTTCTAATGTAGAATTGGGCATGGCAGCTCCATGCCCTCGTGTCTCAGTGTTGTGGAGTATGTTCCTACTTGTCCTGAATTATCACTTGGGTGAGTCTTGCTTTAACCAAAGCCTGCTTCCCTGCTGCACAACGCTAGCTGGACAGATTTCTGGACTTCATTTACCTTTCTCCCTTCACTAACATTATGTATTGCTCTTTCTCCCATTCACATGTAAAACAAATTTCCCATTTTCATCACTCACCCAGATATAGATAATGCTATCATCCCTAATATTACAGATGGCTATGATACGGTTATAGCGAGCACCTTTGGCTGGGAGAAGGAAAGTGACAGTCAATTTTTCACAATGCTCTCATGACCATTCTCATACCTGTGCAAAATCCATAACAGCCCAATTTTTCTTGCACTTTGAGCAGAGAGTTTGTACTGCTGCAGCTGCACTTGCTTTACAGCGGAATAAGACGAATGTGGCAACATTTCTACACTTGGCTCTTGAGCCTCTAGTTGGCTGGGCCAATTTGTGACGTGCAGCGAATGAATAATCTGGAACTATCACTAGGCTTGCTTGGCTTGCTGAAAAA
The DNA here is from genome assembly GCF_019175285.1 of Sceloporus undulatus. Lineage (NCBI taxonomy): Eukaryota > Metazoa > Chordata > Lepidosauria > Squamata > Phrynosomatidae > Sceloporus > Sceloporus undulatus. The sequence goes on along the minus strand of NC_056522.1, from coordinate 167,654,203 downwards.
TATGTAGTGAATCAAAGGCATTGCCACCAGCTGGAACTATGCACTGGGCAACAAAATGAAATAGCTATGTCGGTAGATCACTAGTCTAGGAATGGACAGATCAAGGGAGACTTGGCTTCAAATTCCAGTTCACCTGTTGGTTGTTGAAGACAAATCAGGGTTGGGAGCGGGGAATTGCAGCCTTTACCATGGCACTAATAACCACACAGCTGTTTTGCTCTGAAACATTTCTTCTTGGCAGCAGTTATTTTCAGGTTTATATAGATTAAGAGGCCAAGGTATACTGTTCTGAAAGCATTTAGAAGATGTCATCCTTCTTCATAAGTGTGTGAAATTAGTTTCTTGTGTATCTGTGCACCATTTGTGTGTCAGGCCCATGCTATCTCAAATCTCCCTATTTGAGCCTATCTGGGTCCCAAGATCATGAGGAGATGCCCTTCTCTCAGTGCCACCGCTGTCACAAGCACAGTTGCTGGGGATGCACAAGAGGGCTTCTTGGTGGTACTCTTGAACGCCTTTCCCAGGGAGGCCAGAATGGCCCACTCCTTGCTATCCCACCATTATCAGGCAAAGACCTTTTAATCCAGCAGGCTTTAAATATAGAACATTTTAAAAGACTGGCCTTAGGAGTGCTGCATTGTTTTAAACTCAACTGATTATTATAGATATTATCTTTATAGATATTAGATGTTGATATTGTATTTCCTTCCTTTAAGTGTGGTCTTGAGCAGTTTGAATGCTGTCATTAGTTTATCTCCATTTCAATATTCACTTTCTAGCCACATTTTTCTTTTTACATTGTAAGCCAGCTTGATTCCCA
>NC_056522.1:167641621-167653373 GCF_019175285.1 Sceloporus undulatus | reverse complement strand
GTTTTGGGAGAAAGGCGGGATTCGACTATTTCTGCTGCTAATATTTGAGACATAACAGTGCTGTTCAATAGTGAGGGAGATTGCACAGGGATGCCACCTTGTCTGGACATAATGACGCCAAGGTTGCTTGGTCATCTGTTAGGCACACTGCGGTTACATTCTGCCTCCACTGAAAAGGGGCCTGGACTAGACTACTTTCAAGATCCCTGCCAGTTCTAAAATTCAGATGGGATTCTGCATGATTCTACGATTCATTCAAACAGAGCAACTCTGTGACTGCATCTGAGTGAAATTTGGAATGTAGGGTCCATTGCAGTGGATAAAGAATGGCACAGTCCCCTCTGCTGCAAAGCCACAAATATTTGGTGGCATGTTGGCAGCAAAAAAACAACTGTTTCAGCTGCAAATAAGACATGTGGGGATGCACATCTTGTTTTAAAGCAAAATTGTGGTTCCAAGAAGGCTTCTACTGTTCAGTTCTGCTTTAAGACAAGCCGCCGCTTTGATCAGGTTTTGGAAAAGCGGGATACAAATAAATTATATTATATATATTAATTATATTAATGCATTTTATATTCATTTTCTTTGCAAAGAAAATAGTGGCCTTTTAAAAATAATAATCAGATTTGGTGGTATTGTCACTGGCAGGGAGTGGAAGAAGGGGCACACATATGTTGCCTGCCAGTCTTTTTTCAGCTAGAGCTCTTACAGAGGTCTTTGAATATTACAGCCTGTTAGTAAGAGTCACCTTTCCTGGATCCCAACATTTGATTCAATTAGGATGAGTTCAACATTCCTTGTCTCTCCTAGATTTTTGAAACATTAGTCTTAAGAACCTGGGCTGTAGAAATGGGGGTGAAATACCCCCAACTAACATTTAGATCAGCCAGATTAACCAGTATTAGGTAACAGTTGTGCCACTATTAGCATTTGCCCTTACCATTTCTGTAGATGAAAGGGATCAGGCTCAAAAGAGATAGTTGTACTAGAGTACAGAATTGTAGAGAGCAGTAAAGCGATGGTCAGCTTGTTAAAGAAGTTCACCGTCTGTGTAGTAAATTGATCTTTGAGTGAAATTAATTGTTTTTCTTTAAATCGATGAACCTGATTTTGTGTGGCTGTTTAAAAAAGACAAGCAGTAAGGGACAGGTTGTGCACAATTACAAATACAGTTGCCTGTTACAGACTGCCAGAATAAAGCTGCTTCGGGTCTCTTTGGAGGTATGCTGTTTAAATGATGCATGCATCCTAAGAATCCGGAAGCTGCACCAAAGCTGCACTCCAGTGCTTAGGAATGGAGTGTGGCTTTGGCGTGACCTCCGGACTCTTAGGACCCATGCATCATTTAAATAGCATACCTCCTAAGAGAGACCCGAAGTATCTTTATTTTGGGTCTGTAACAGGCAAGTGTTCCATGATCTTCCCGCTGCCTTGTCCTCCTCTAATGTGATCTGATGAAAAAGACACAAAAGGAAATATGAAAGTTCCAACTATAAGTGAAGGGCTCCAAGTCAAGAGTAGGAGATGCCTTCGGAGATCAGACTTGGCCACTCTTGCTCAAGAAGTGACTTGCTGTGTGCTCCCACCAGGCTCTGTGCGACTCACGCTTTTGGGGTATTTGAGGGTATAGAGAGAAGCCTCATAGCACACCAAGAGTCAAGGATCTAAAAGTAATGTCACTTTACCCTAAAAACAAGGGGGTCTCCTTCTCCATTAGGGCATGTGTGTTGCTTTCCTCAGCATTTCTTCTTTGACTTGGGCCCTTCTACATGCATTTCCCTTTCTTCCTGGGGATCTGTGAGCACCACCACTGAGAAGTTTTCAAGGTTATGCGGAGGTGGATTTTGGGGGCAGGGGAGAGATGTGAATGAAAGAATCTCTAAATCTCCATACCACCGGCAGTAAACCACCTTTAGAGAGTTTTGCAACAAAGGGAGAAGAAAGCAGAAGCCACCTGCAGCTCACCATCTGTCGCACAGGAAAAATAACAAACCTTTTAGACACTGAAGGGCACTTATTGGGTTAACTTGTATTTCCTTCTTTTCATTTCTGCACTAATTTCCTAAATTACAATGCTGGAAAATACACAATCTACACAAAGTTTTCTTTATTTGCATACAAATCTAAGGAAGTAGTCTATAGGCAAACAGAAACCCATTCAGATTGGGGGTGTCAGTGAATGGAGGGGACAAAAAAAATCATTCTGATGACTGCTGTTTTTGCTCTTGTGATGTGAAAGGGTATACCTTAAAGCTATTTTCTATCCCAAGCTTCTATGAACTGTGCAACCCACATATTCAGTCCCTCTTCTGCCAGAAACACTGGAAGATTCCCCTAGTAATTCTGGTTCTGATAATGATCCTGAAGAATTAATATTTCATGTTCCTGACTTTCATAGAAAGCCAGATCCCAGTTAGTCATCAGTCTGAAGTAAACAATTCATGAGAGATTTGCGGTTACCCATGGATTCTGCTGAACTATTAGGCCGCCAGATTAAAGAAAAAAAGATATGGCACTGAATCATTGATACAGTTGTACAGAAGTGGGAAAAAGGAGTTTACTTTCTACTTTTCACAGGAGGGTGAATTTAGTTTTACTGAAGGTGATACTGGATGGACACTGTCAGGATGCTTTGATTTGGATTTCCTGCATGGCAGGGGGTTGGCTGATGGCCCGTGTGGTCTCTCCACCTCTAGATTCTGTGATTCTATTCTGGTTGGATACGAAATTTGGCATTAGTACAAAATGGAGGAATGGAGCTTTTCATTGATCTTCTAACAGAACCAAAAGTTGTTCTGCACAATGAGAACAAGTATGCCTCTGTACCTTTTGGTCACTCAGTACAATTCAAAGAAAGTTATGAAATTTGGAATTGGTTCTCACAAAATAAAATAATGATCATGGCGGGATGACTTTGGGAGACCTTAAGATATTGTGCATGCTTGGCAACAGGGAGGTTACCTAAGTTCTCAGTTTTCCTTTGTGAATAGGACAGCAGAGTAAAGATTACGCTGGGAAAAAGCACTGGACTTAGAAGAGAAATCCTAGAACTTGGAAGCAAGAAACTTTGTGGCAAAAACTAGTTGACCCAAAGAAAATTGTACTTGCCATCTCTTTCTATAAAACCAGCCTTATGAAAAAGTGTGTAAGCTAATGCCAATCAATCAATAACGATTGTAATAGAAGAAATGCTTAAAGTACTTCCGCAAGACTTTCCCAACCTATCAGAAGCAACATTAAAAGAAGTATTTTTGTCACCCAGACATGTGAAGACTTAAGACATAGTTTTGTGGGTGTTCCGGGCTATGAATGAGAGAATGAAGATGCAGATGCCACAGATGCTGGTGAAACGTCAGAAGAAACTCTTCTAGAACAGGGCCACATAGCCCGAAAACTCACAAAAACTGGGATGCTGGCCTGAAAGCCTTCGACTTCACAGACTTAAGACGGCTGACGATAAGGCGACTGAAGTAGAAAAAGAGGCTTTGAATCCTTCAAAAGTGTGTTATTAAGTTCCTTTTGAATAATAGGACCCTATGAACTCATTGTTGAAAACATGTTGAAAAATTCAAAGCTGGGTGCTCAATGAGTATATATTCATTTCTTGAATGTACACTTGGACTTCCCCAGAAAACCTAGCACAGTGAGGAAGAGGGAGAACATTTCCTTCAAGAAAATGGGGGATATTGCTGGATTCTCATCAAAAATCAGGAAACAGCAGGAAAGGAAAAGCAACAGACACAGCTTCACTGGTGAAAGAAAAAGGGACGACTAGCTTTTGAATAAGGTTCAAATGCTATAACAAGTTTTATTTTTTGTAAATAATGTATTCAGAATGGCCAAATAGGTATCATTGGTAATTTTTCACTACTATTTTCTTCAGTCGCATATTACAACATAAAAAAAGTCAAAGCTAGTTGTGAAAAACAATATGCGACAGAGCAAATCTGAGGTCATTAGTGGTTTAAATGGCAAATGTCAGTTCATAAACTACAAATTCCTGTAAACATAAACTATTTTTTTTTAAAAAAATGTTTTTATGACCCCCCAATTTAGGCCATAGAGCTAGGTTATATAGCCATACTCCCATATAGAACCGTTATTATCCCTCTGTTGTAAACCGCTCAGATTCCCAGTGATGGGGCGGTATATAAATAAAACCTATATCATCAATCATCATCATCACATCGTTCCCAAAATCTTGAGAGGGGATTGGGCTAGATGCTACAGTACAGTCAGCCCTTTTACAGGATTTTTTATACATGGATTCAAGCATACACGGTTTGAAATGTAAAAAGTATACTTTCAAATATCAAACCTTATTTTTCATTTTTAAATAAGGGACAACATTTTGTAATGTCATATTTATGGGACTGAGCATCCAGAGATTTTGTTATGCATGGGGATCTTGGAACCAAACCCCAGCGTATAACAAGGGTCCATGTAGTTCCCAAACCTGGTCCTCCGAACCTTTGGTCCTCTGGGTGATTTAGACTTCAGCTTCCAGAATTCCTGGGTTGACCAAGGTGGCTGGGGCTCTGGAGTTGAAGTCCAAACTACCTGAAGAGCATAGGTTCAGAATCACTGCGCTACAAGAACAGGAGAAGCATGTGCACTAAAACTAAAGCTGCAGCAAGCAAAAGCTTGTGTGGTGTGCATTTACTTTGCCAGGCTCTAGCATTTCTGTGATTCTGGAACATGAGTAAAATTGTATACATATTATTGTTGCTATTGGTGCCTTCAAGTCATTTCTCTGAAGATGCCAGCCACAGATGCTGGCGAAACGTCAGGAAAAACCCTCAGAACATGCCACATAGCCTGAAAAACCCACAAAAAACTAGGATGACGGCCATGAAAGCCTTCACAGGACTGCAATTGCTTGGCATCCTGCTCTTACAGGAAATGAATCTCTATTGGATATTACAATATATAGGTACGGGAAACACACATATGTTGATGGCACCTGAAGAAATGAGATCCTTGGCTATTATAAATGCACCCAAACGGAGGGAAACATATATTTAATGCAGAGAGAACCAGCATGGAACAGTGGTTTGAGTGTTAGACTGGACTCTGGAGACCGGGGTTCAATTCCTGCTTGGCCATGAAACCCACTGGGAGACCTTGGGCAAGTCACTCTCTCTCAGCCTCAGAGGATGGAAATGGCAAACCTCTTCTGATCAAATTTGCCAAGAAAAACCGTGATAAGTTTGGCTTAGGGTTGCCATAACTTGGCAATGACTTGAAGGCACATGATGCAACACACCAACACACACAGAGATTAGTTATAGAGGCTTCTTTGCGTCCAAAATTTAGTGAATCATGTTAATGTATCAATTTAATGAGTTACCAGTGCTTAGTAGTCTGTGAAAAGTTTTTTCTCATCCAACTAGATGATGCTGGGCACCGGGAGTTTTAGTATACTTCAGCATAATTCGTGGCTATGCATTTACTTCATTATTTAGACGTGTGAAGTTCATATATTACCATGGAAAGAGAGCGAAATCCTCCAGTTACCTTTGTGATGAGGCATGAAGGAAATAAAATACAGGGAGAAAAAAAGCTTGTTTTCTCATCTTTATTAGAAAGAGACCTATCCAATATAGCAGTCTTCTCTCATGGCATATTTACAAACATGTTTAAAACTCAGAATATCGTACAGCTGGCACAAAAAAAACCCCCAAAACAAAATGAAACAAAAAACAAAAAAAAAACCAGGGTGGAGATAGCGAGAGGGAAACATAGTACAAATGGACTTATTAAATCAAACAAGATCATATGAAACAACAAGCAAAGTGAAATGTATCAATATTTTTAATTACAGTACAAACAATATAAATAAGGTTTCATCGACTCATGTAAAACAAATTTGCTGAATGAGGTAATAATAAAAAACAAACTCAAAAAATTCTTTTTAAAAATTCCACACTTGCTGTGTCATTATTTGTACATTATTTACAGAAATAAAACGACAGCCAGGCGAGGTGTTTGCCACTCAGTCTGTGAAATTTCACCTGCTTCCCTTCCTCCCATGCCAATAAGAACTACACAACTGATATTGGACAAAAAAGAGATGCGAATGGTTTGGGAAATGGGATCAAATACATTTGATGCACTATTAATCTAAACTACTACTACCACCTACATTTTGGACAATGACTCCTATAAAATAAAGTCTGCACCATTGCTAGATCATGCCCTAGTCTAATTCAGTGGAACGAACAGAACAGTTTCATGATTTGGGGTCTGATGCTGGAACTAACCTGTAAATATGCTTAAATTGCACAGAAGCCAAGGAAAACTCACAGTGTCCGGAAACTTGTTCAAGTCTTTCCTCATATATATATATATATATGTTGCGTGTAAAGTCAACACACAACAGGAAGCAATGAATCGAATGATTTATAAAACCCTTTGTTCGTTCACTTGAAATTTTGGATCCTGCCTCCTCACAAAATACTTTCAAATCAGCCAATTAACAAGTGGAGGAAACCCCAACAAAACAGCTGTATTTATCAAGAAATACTTATCCAGTATTACCCCGTATATTCTTTAAAGTGAAGCAATTTTCCCCAAATAAATTCAACAAATGGTGGGACAGATGGCAAGGACAGCAGCTATCTGGCTCTCCTTCAGCACTACAAGCCTGAATGAAGGTATGTGGATCATCCAGAGAGTTATGGATACAGGAACAAAAGGGGACAACACAGGCTTTACATGTCTATCAAAGTGCTTGGCAAAAGATCCACAGACCATGTAACTCCCAAGTACAACGCTCTAGAAGGGGGACTGCTGGGTCTCAAGTGTAACCAGGCACTGGAGTTGTATCACTGGCGGGTTATAGCCGCCGCTTTGAGGTGGTCTGCCGCCGCCGCTTGCTCGTAAGGGAGCCGTCGCAAGCAACCGCGGCTCCGTTACTGGAGCAAAAAAGAAGCTCCAAATGGAGCTTCTTCTTGCGGCGCCCTAATGACGCGTAGCGCCAGGGGCGCATTTGTGATGTCATTAGCGCCGAGACACGTTCGGACGCACAGCTCCGATACGTAAAGATGGCGGCCCTTATGAACAGGGCGCCGCCATCTGTACGTATTCTATACGTACTAGGGTTAGGGGTGTGTGGAAGCACCGCCCCTTCCTAACCCTAGTACGTTAGAATACGTACTAAATGGCGGTCTGTAACCCGCACTGGCTTCTGTGATTAAACTGGCTCCGTTTGGTTCCACCATGATTGGTTACTGCAGAACCAACGAGAGCTTGAATGTCAGGCAATACCTCACCAAACTGTGCTTCCAATACAACTTGCTTGGCTACAAAGGGCTGGCACCCTTACATAGCCTTGGTTTCTTTGTGTAAGTTACCTCCAGTATTAAACAGATGACAAAAAAGGCAAGCATGTCATCCAACAAGCAACACAAAAACCAGATACCAATTATGAGTGCTCTAAACAACCATTCAGCCCAATATGTATAACTCCACCAACATAAAACATATTTCCACAACTGAAACGACGAGAACTCATGAAGGAAGAGGTAGGGAAGTTTTTAGGAGAACTGCTAACCCCCAATGCCACTTAATTTTTATAAATTCCCGCTTAAAATGTATTTCTCTTCCTCAGCAAGGCCTATATACAAATGCTATACAAGTGGCAGTAAAACTGAATGTAATTCATTCAAAAATACCTGACTGCAGAAGAGCAGCTTGTCATTCCCAGAGTCAAAATTAACTACTTAGCTGAATCTTGCAAACTTTAACCGTGGACGTTACTTTACACTGGGGAAAGAAAACAACAACAACAACAACAACTCCTGCGGCTAACTTTCTGCTCATCTTGCATTTTCCGGTTTCTCTCAAATTCTTGACAAAAGTGCCATGCATCAACTCAAACATTTATTAAATCACAGTGATCACAGGCTGCTCTTGCCCATTCACATGTAGCATAATTGGAGCTGTGACATGTTCATTAGGAATTAGGATTATAATAATAATAATATAAAGAATTTAATTATACATTATTTTTTAAAGAGGAAGCCATGCACATTTTCAAGGGTTTTACAGGATGCTCAGAGAACCCACTTGCATTTAGACCAAACCATGCAGTGCAGGAGACACTGGGCATCTCTGATGGTTTTTCTTTGATTCAGCCATGAGGTGTGTGTATTTTACATACATTTGGGAAGGCAGTGCTGACCTTTCCCCACTCATCATTTGCCGGCTAGAAATCACTCATCCCCACACTGCTTTCCACCCTTGTTAGTGGGCGGGAAAATGACCTCATGTTTCTTCCCCCTCAGTGAAAAAACAACGGAGAGTTTATGACTGGAAAAATGGCCCACAGGGCACATTTAAGTGCTCTCCCCACAAGCCCGTAAGTGTGGAGCATTATATTCAAAAAAAAACCATCAAGAGGCATTCCATCTGCTTCCCCCAAGTCCTTCTTTTGTCCTTTATCATCCTGCTCTAAAAGGAGCCGCCTTATATCACCATACAGCCATAACAGTAATGTCTACATCTTTCTTACTTTATCCATGCAGCACCCACATATCTGTGGAACTATTTACATTAGTCCATATATCTTGAAAAATTTACTTCGTGTATGCCCAAATTTGTGCATTATAAAAATAGACAACTAATGTTCACTACTGTACCTATCTGCGGAACCTGATTTCTGCTGTGGATTAGACAGCGTATTTGCGACATAAAACTGCATGCCGGTGAATTGTCCCATCTATGCAAAGACAACAAAGAGTGTTCTGGCTCCTTAAAGCTAACTACTATACAGCACATACACTTTCCTGGCCAGAGCCCATTTCCTCAGATGCACCTCTGTGTGTTATCATCCAATTATCTGCCACTGAACACTCTAACTTTTGCAAGCGCTTTCTGAAGCATGATTAAGAAGATCCACTGTTTTGTACACCTCTTGGGGTTAAAAAAAAAAAGAGGAATTGTATTTCTCGTCATTACAACTACTGCGTTTTTGATTTTTAGGAGGCCTGCCAGTTTTTAGAGTCTAGTACGCTTCAGACATTAATTTTCCTACTGTGAATTTGTAAAGACATGAGTACAGAAGAAAGAATGAACGCACTTTTTAATGACATTCGAACTTCGTCGCAAAGAATCAGATACAAGTCTGACCCATGTAGGTGGTCTGCAAGATTTGTGTGAGTGGAGTGGTGCGAAAAAACGATACACGTTGTCTTGACATTATGCCTTTCACAGAGATCTTTTCTCCACGCCTCTTACACTTTAAGAGTACAGTAAGGGACAAATAGAGTCCTTAGGGGTGAAACTACATCATTATGCTAGAACCAAAAGCGTACTGCGATATAACCATCTGACTTATAAAGACAATTGGGGGGGGGGTTAAAAGAGATGATATGTATCAGCGGGTATGTAAAAAACCATTAACTTTGTATTAAAAAGATGCCTCTCCGTGTTTCCACATTCAGTGTGGAGCCCCTTGAGTTGGCAGAAGGTTGACTTTCAGGGGTTCGGGAACTGCTGAGACTCGTCTCTGCTTCACACCCTGAAATGTTGAGCACAGTGCTGCTTCGGCCTACACTGTTCTTTAGAGACTTGGTATGAGATGGCTATGTTGAGATTTGGTTGTAGGGGGGATGGGCAGGTAGAAAGTATAATACTGTGTCTTTGCTCAGAAAAGGGGTTGCTTGGCATAAGGAGAGTCTAAATTCAATGAGAGCTGTAGTAACACATTGTAAGCATTAGGTAATGTACTTAACTACAAAGTTTATGCAACAAATTAATATAAAACTGAATCTCTCCATAGGCAATAGAATGTTTGTATATAGAGAGATCTAGGCGAGTTGATTAGCATTGGAAACATCTGATTAACTTTCAGCCTTTGTGACATGGCCTATGATTAAATTTTCACAGCGGAAAATAGAACACGACAGAAATTCCTCACATATTGTACAATCTGACTAAGAGGCACGATTTCCACAGAGTAATTTATTGCGAGGTCCAGTTTAATACTAAATCTGAGTCACCCAGCGTAGATATATTTGGCAACTGCAAGACTAGAAATCTCCTCAGAACGTATTTCACTTAAATGAATAGCCAGATCCCAGGAAACAACTAACATATATTCGAACGGTAAAAACATATCACATAGAATCCGATTAAAAATTGTGCCCAATGAAGCCTTTAAGATATTCTCATTGTCTAAGTTTACACTAACTAATAACAAGACAATAAGTCACATTATAAACTTTTCACCTGAAGTGCTGTTCAAGAAGTAGATCTTCATTAATTAAAATTTCAAACATTGTAGCATAAAATTGTTTTAAACTAAAAGCTACTAGAAAATCATAGTAGTAGAATCCAAATGTGTAGAAATTTGAACTATGAAGCAGGGGCAGTTCCATCCACAATCCTCTTTCGTGAAAGAGGAAAGATATGAAGTAGATATTAAAGATAAATCTAGCTATGAATTAAATAGAAACACAAGCCAATTTGGTCCTTTACTGTATCTCAAGAAGTTACATCTGAAACAAGAAATGATCACAGGTCAAATTAAAATACACTAGAAATTCGCCTGACTTTATTTATTTGTATTTAATTTTCTTAATCACTTAACATGCAAAGGAAACTGTAGGCCCACCTAATGCAATATGCTCAATAAGTTGGGTAGAAACATCTCAAGAGTTGTACATAAAAAACAATCTACAATAAAAATGATTGTGATCGAATATATAAGGGAACCATGAACATATCAATAAAAATGGACTTCTGTTTACATGAAATTCTGAACAACAATGTCCTATATTTCCATAAATCAGTTTAAAGAAAGATGTCATTTGATTCCTAGCTCTCTGAATGTGCATAGATAGATGTAAATCATGCAACTTGCACACAGTTGGTCAACTGAAAATTTTCTCCAGCCATCATCCAGAGGGGTGTTGTGGATTCCAGCAGCAGACAAATAGGAAAGTCACTTTCCTGCTTACATTCATTATATTAAACAATGGTGTGCTATGTCACAAGCAGACTTGGAGGAAGAAGGGACGTGCAGTCCATGAAGTCCCGTCTGTGGACAAAAATATGGAGACTGTGGTGCCATTGGGTCACTGTCCCAAGGCAGAAAAGTGACTGCCTAGCTCACAGAGCCAGTAGATGTGTTGTGCTTGTGCCCCACAAAGGGCAAATGAACATAATGAAATGGGTAAACATTACCTGTAGTTAAAACTGTAACATGGGTAAATGATTCCAATGCTAATCCACTATATTACAGATGTTTGGACCAAATTCATCCTTTTTTTCACTATCGCATTTTGTTGGATAATACACTATTAGTCCGTTCCTGAGTTTTAAGTAGGTCCCCAGTTGTGTCCAGATTTGGGAACATTTAGTGCCTGACAACAAGATTAAGAAATCATCTGGTGAAGGGACAGAAACACAAGCAACACCTAGTGAAGAGGGTTTTCTTATGGGCTACACCCGCACTGCCAGGTACAAGTTATTATTCACAGTTGGCTATGTAACATCACAGTTCATAGCAGCCAATAATCAGAGGGGCATTTACTGTGTATTATATGGGAAAAACAGAAGAGTCTGCTATCAGTAAGGCATGTTACGGCCCACCACAGACTACTTTGGAGAAGGAGAAAGATTAGCTCTCTAGATAATCCTATGTGATTTCTTATATAATAATTTAATACCCTTTAATTTGCACAACGCTCAGGGCATAATCATTAGTAATAGTTGTGTTCACAAAAGGCAAGTACAGCTAATGAAG
>NC_056522.1:167477184-167641596 GCF_019175285.1 Sceloporus undulatus | reverse complement strand
CAAAGCTGCTTCGGGTCTCTTTGGAGGTATGCTGTTTAAATGATGCATGCATCCTAAGAATCCGGAAGCTGCACCAAAGCTGCACTCCAGTGCTTAGGAATGGAGTGTGGCTTTGGCGTGACCTCCGGACTCTTAGGACCCATGCATCATTTAAATAGCATACCTCCAAAGAGACCCGAAGCAGCTTTATTTTGGCAGTCTGTAACAGGCAAGTGTTCCATGATCTTCCCCAGCTAGCCTTGTCCTCCTCTAATGTGGATCTGATGAAAAAAGCACCAAAAGGAAATAATGAAAGTTCCCAACTATAAGTGAAGGGCTCCAAGTCAAGAGTAGGAGATGCCTTCGGAGATCAGACCTTTGGCCACTCTTGCTCAAGAAGTGACTTGCTGTGTGCTTCCCACCAGGGCTCTGTTGCGACTCACGCTTTTGAGGGTATTTGAGGGTATAGAGAGAGAAGCCTCATAGCACAACCAAGAGTCAAGGATCTAAAAGTAATTGCTACTTTACCCTAAAAACAAGGGGGTCTCCTTCTTCCATTAGGGCATGTAGTGCTGCTTTCCTTCAGCATTTCCTTTTTCTGACTTGGCTGCCTTCTAACATGCATTTTCCCTTTCTTCCTGGGGATCTGTGAGCACCACCAGCTGAGAATGTTTTCAAGGGTATGCGGAGGTGGGATTTGGGGCAGGGGAGAGATGTTGAAATGAAAGACATCTCTAAATCTGCCATACCAGCCGGCAGTAAACAGCCTTTAGAGAGTTTGCAACAAAGGGAGAAGAGAGAGCAGAAGCACACCCTGCAGCTCTCACCCAGATCTGTCGCACAGGAAGAAATAACAAACCTTTTGGAGACACTGAAAGGAGCACTTGATTGGGTTAACTTGTATTTCCCTCTTTTCAGTTTCTGCACTCAACTTACCTAAATTACAATGCTGGAAAATACAAAGCAATCTTACACAAAGTTTTCTTTATTTGCATACAGAATCTAAGGAAGTAGTCTATAGGCAAACAGAAAGCATTCAGATTTGGGGTGTCAGTGATATGGAGGGGACAAAAAAAAATCATTCTGATGACTGCTGTTTTTGCTCTTGTGATGTTAAAGGGTATACCTTAAAGCTATTTTCTATCCCAAGCTTCTATGAACTGTGCAACCCACATATTTCAGTCCCTCTTCTGCCAGAAACACTGGAAGATTCCCCTAGTAATTCTGGTTCTGATAATGATCCTGAAGAATTTCATATTTCATGTTCCTGACTTTCAATAGGAAGCCAGGATCCCCAGTTAGTCACTCAGTCTGAAGTAAACAATTCATTGAGAGATTTGCGGTTACCCATGGATTCTGCTGAACTATTAGGCTCCAGATTAAAAGAAAAAAAGATATTAGCAGCTGAATCATTGATACATTTGTACAGAAGTGGGAAAAAGGAGTTTACTTTCTACTTTTCACAGGAAGGTGATTTAGTTTACTGAAGTGATACTGGATGGCCATCTGTCAGGGATGCTTTGATTTGGATTTCCTGCATGGCAGGGGGTTGGACTGGATGGCTCTTGTGGTCTCTTCCAACTCTATGATTCTATGATTCTATTCTGGTTTGATACAGAAATTTGGCATTTAGTACAAAATGGAGGAATGGAGACTTTTCATTGATTCTTCTAACAGAAGCCTAAAAGCTGTTCTTGCACAATGAGAACAAGTATGCCTCTGTACCTTTTGGTCACTCAGTACATCTCAAAGAAAGTTATGAGAATTTGGAATTGGTTCTCACAAAGATAAAATATAATGATCATGGCGGGATGACTTGTGGAGACCTTAAAGATATTGTGCATGCTTCTGGGGCAACAGGGAGGATATACTAAGTTCTCATGTTTCCTTTGTGAATAGGACAGCAGAGTAAAGAGTTAACGCTGGGAGAAAAAGCACTGGCTAGAAAGAAAATCTCTAGAACTTGGAAGCAAGAAAACTTTGTGCAAAAATCTAGTTGACCCAAAGAAAATGTACTTGCCATCTCTTTCTATAAAACTCAGCCTTATGAAAAAGTTTGTTAAGCTAATCCAATCAATCAATCAACGATTGATAGATAGAAGAAATGCTTAAAGTACTTCTGCAAGACTTTCCCTAACCTATCAGAAGCAACATTAAAAGAAGGTATTTTTGTCAGCCCAGACATGTGAAGACTTAAGACTATAGTTTTTTGTGGGTTTTCCGGGCTATGAATGAAGAGAATGAAGATGCCAGATGCCACAGATGCTGGTGAAACGTCAGGAAGAAACTCTTCTAGAACATGGCCACATAGCCCGAAAAACTCACAAAAAACTATGGATGCTGGCCATGAAAGCCTTCGACTTCACAGACTTAAGACTGCTGACAGATATGGCGACTGAAGTAGAAAAAGAGGCTTTGAATTCCTTCAGAAGTGTGGTTATTAAGTTCCTTTTGAATAATAAGGACCCTATGAACTCATTGTTGAAAACATGTTGAAAAAATTCAAAGCTTTGGGATGCTCAATGAGTATTAATATTCATTTCTTGAATGTACACTTGGACTTTCCCCAGAAAACCTAGGCACAGTAAGTGAGGAAGAGGGAGAACATTTCCTTCAAGAAAATGGGGGATTATTGCTGGATTCTTCATCACGAAAATCAGGAAACAGGCAGGAAAGGAAAAGCAACAGACACAGCTTCACTGGTGAAAGAAAAAGGGACGACTAAGTCTTTTGAATAAGGTTCAAATGCATATAACCAAGTTTTATAGTTTTTTGTAAATAAATGTATTCAGAAATGGCCAAATAGGTATCATGTGGTAATTTTTCACTACTAATTTCATTCAGTCGCATATTACAACATAAAAAAGTCAAAGCTAGTTGTGAAAAATCAATATGCGACAGAGCAAATCTGAGGTCATTAGTGGGTTTAAAATGGCAAATGTCAAGTTCCTATAAAACTAGCAAAATTCCTGTAAAACTATAAAACTATTTTTTAAAAAAAATGTTTTTATGACCCCCAATTTTAGGCCATAGAGCTAGGTTATATAGCCAATACTCCCATAATAGAACCGTATATTATCCCCTCTGTTGTAAACCGCTCAGATTCCCAGTGATTGGGCGGTATATAAATAAAACCTATATCATCATCATCATCATCATCATCATCATCATCATCGTTCCCAAAATCTGTAGAAGGGGATTGGGCTAGATGCTACAGTACAGTCAGCCCTTCTTATACATGGATTTTTTATACATGGATTCAAGCATACACGGTTTGAAAATGTTAAAAAAAGTATACATTTCAAATATCAAACCTTGATTTTTCCATTTTTAAAATAAGGGACAACATTTTGTAATGTCATATTTAATGGGACTTGAGCATCCAGAGATTTTGTTATGCATGGGGGATCTTGGAACCAAACCCCAGCGTATAACAAGGGTCCACTGTAGTTCCCAAACTCTGGTCCTCCGAACCTTTGGTCCTCTGGGTGATTTAGACTTCAGCTTCCAGAATTCCTGGTTGTTGACCAAGGTGGCTGGGGCTTCTGGGAGTTGAAGTCCAAACTACCTGAAGGACCATAGGTTCAGAATCACTGCGCTACAAGAACCAGGAGAAGCATGTGCACATGAAAACTAAAGCTGTCAGCAAGCAAAAGACTTGTGTGGTGTGCATTTACTTCTTGCCAGGCTCTAGCATTTCTGTGATTCTGGAACATGAGTAAAATTGTATACATATTATTGTTGCTATTGTGTGCCTTCAAGTCATTTCTCTGAAGATGCCAGCCACAGATGCTGGCGAAATGTCAGGAATAAACCCTTCTAGAACATGGCCACATAGCCTGAAAAACCCACAAAAAACTATGGATGCCGGCCATGAAAGCCTTCGACAGGACTGCAATTGCTTGGCATCCTGCTCTTACAGGGAACATGGAATCTCACTATTGGATATTACAATATATAGGTTGACGGGAAACACACATATATGTTGATGGCACCTGAAGAAATGTAGATCCTTGGCTATTATAAATGCATCCCAAACGGAGGGGAACATATATTTAATGCAGAGAGAACCAGCATGGAACAGTGGTTTGAGTGTTAGACTATGACTCTGGAGACTGGGGTTCAATTCCTGCTTGGCCATGAAACCCACTGGGAGACCTTGGGCAAGTCACTCTCTCTCAGCCTCAGAGGATGGAAATGGCAAACCTCTTCTGATCAAATCTTGCCAAGAAAACCCCGTGATAAGTTTGGCTTAGGGTTGCCATAACTTGGCAATGACTTGAAGGCACATGATGCAACACACACACACAGAGAGATTAGTTATAGAGGTCAGTCTTTGCGTCCAAAGATTCTAGTGAATCAATGTTAAATGTATCAATTTAATGAGTTACCAGTGCTTAGTAAGTCTGTGAAAAGTCTTTCTTCATCCAACTAGATGATGCTGGGCTACTCTGGAGTTTTAGTATTACTTCAGCATAATTCGTGGCTATCCATTTACTTCATTATTTAGACTGTGAGAGTTCATATATTACCATGGAAGAGAGCAAAATCCCTCCAGTTACCTTTGTGATGAGGCATGAAGGAAATAAAATACAGGGAGAAAAAAGCTTGTTTTCTCATCTTTATTAGAAAGAGACCTATCCAATATAGCAGTCTCTCTCATGGCATTACTTTACAACATGTTTAAAACTCAGAATACTGTACAGCTGGCACAAAAAAAAACCCCCAAAACAAAATGAAACAAAAAACAAAAACAAAACCAGGGTGGAGATAGCGAGAGGGAAACATAGTACAAATGGACTTATTAAATCAAACAAGATCATATGAAACAACAAGCAAAGTGAAATGTATCAATATTTTTTAATTACAGTACAAACAATATAAATAAGGTTTCATCGACTCATTGTAAAACAAATTTGCTGAATGAGGTAATAATAAAAAAACAAACTCAAAAAATTCTTTTTAAAAATTTCCACACTTGCTGTGTCATTATTTGTACATTATTTACAGAAATAAAAACGACAGCCATTGGCGAGGTGTTTGCCACCTCAGTCTGTGAAATTTCACCTGCTCCCTTCCTCCCATGCCAATAAGAACTACACAACTGATATTGGACAAAAAAGAGATGCGAATGGTTTGGGAGAATGGGATCAAATAACATTTGATGCACTATTAAATCTAAACTACCACCTTACATTTTGGGACAATGATCTCCTATAAAATAAAGTCCTGCTACCATGCTAGTAGATCATGCCCTAGTTCTAATTTCAGTGGAATCAGGAACAGAACCAGTTTCATGATTTGGGGTCTGATGCTGGAACTAACCTTGTAAAGATATGCTTAAATTGCACAGAAGCCAATGAAAACTCCACCAGTGTCCGGCAAACTTGTTCAAGTCTTTCTCTCATATATATATATATATGTTGCGTGTAAAGTCAACACAACTGAACAGGAAGCAATGAATCTGAATGATTTATAAAACCCTTTGTTCGTTCACTTGAAATTTTGGATCCTGCTCCTCACAACATACTTTCAAATCAGCCAATTAACAAAGTGGAGGAAACCCCAACAAAACAGCTGTACTTTTATCAAGAAATACTTTAATCCAGTATTACCCCGTAATACTTCTAAAGTGAAGCTAATTTTCCCCAAATAAATTCAACAAATGGTGGGACAGATGGCAAGGGACAGCAGCTATCTGGCTCTCCTTCAGCACTACAAGCCTGAATGAAGGTATGTGGATCATCCAGAGAGTTATGGATACAGGAACAAAAGGGGACCAACACAGGCTTTACATGTCTATCAAAGTGCTTGGCAAAAGATCCACAGACCATGTAACTCCCAAGTACAACAGCTCTAGAAGGGGGACTGCTGGGTCTCAAGTGTAACCAGGCACTGGAGTTGTATCACTGGCGGGTTATAGACCGCCGCTTTGAGGTGGTCTGCCGGCGCCGCCGCTTGCTCTGTAAGGGAGCCGTCGCAGCCAAACCGCGCGGCTCCGTTACGGAGCAAAAAAGAAGCTCCAAAATGGAGCTTCTTCTTGCGGCGCCCTAATGACGCCGTGAGGCGCCAGGGGCGCATTTGTGATGTCATTAGCGCCGCGACACGTTCGGACGCACAGCGTCCGATACGTAAAGATGGCGGCACCCGTATGAACAGGGCGCCGCCATCTTGTACGTATTCTATACGTACTAGGGTTAGGGGTGTGTGGAAGCACCGCCCCTTCCTAACCCTAGTACGTATAGAATACGTACTAAATGGCGGTCTGTAACCCGCCACTGGCTTCTGTGATTAAACTGGCTACGTTTGGTTCCACCTATGATTTGTTACTGCAAGAACCAACGAGATGCTTGAATGTCAGGCAATACCTCACCAAACTGTGCTTTCCAATACAACTTGCTTGGCTACAAAGGGCTGGCACCCTTACATAGCCTTGGTTTCTGTGTAAGTTACCTCCAGTATTAAACAGATGACAAAAAAGGCAAGCATGTCATCCAACAAGCAACACAAAAACTTCAGATACCAATTACTGAGTGCTCTAAACAACCACTTCAGCCCAATATGTATAACTCCACCAACATAAAACATATTTCCACAACTGAAAACACGAGAACTCATGAAGGAAGAGGTAGGGGAAGTTTTTAGGAGAACTGCTACCCCAAATGCCACTTAATTTTTATAAATTCCCTGCTTAAAATGTATTTCTTCCTCAGCAATGCCTATATACAAAATGCTATACAAGTGGCAGTAAAACCTGAAATGTAATTCATTCAAAAATACCTGACTGCAGAAGAGCAGCTTGTCATTCCCAGAGTCAAAATTAACTACTTAGCTGAATCTTGCAAACTTTAACCGTGGAGCTTTACTTTACACTGGGGAAAAGAAAACAACAACAACAACAACAACTCCTGCGTGCTAAACTTTCTGCTCATCTTGCATTTTCCTGTTTCTCTCAAATTTCTGGACAAAAGTGCCATGCATCGACTCAACATTTATTAAATCACAGTGATCACAGGGCTGCTCTGTGCCACATTCACATGTAGCATAATTGGAGCTGTGACATGTTCATTAGGAATTTAGGATTATAATAATAATAATAATAATAATAATAATATATTTATTTATCTATTTATTTTTAAAGAGGGAAGCCATGCACATTTTCAAGGGTTTTACAGGATGCTCAGAGCACCCACTTGCATTTAGACCAAACCAGATGCAGTGCAGGAGACACTGGAGCATCTCTGATGGTTTTTCTTTTGATTCAGCCATGAGGTGTGTGTATGTTTACATACATTTGGGAAGGCAGTGCTGAACTCTTTCCCCACTCATCATTTGCCGGCTAGAAATCACTCTCTCCCACAGCTGCTTTCCCACCCTTGTGATAGTGGCGGGAGAATGACACTCATGTTTCTTTCCCCCTGCAGTGAGAAAAACAAACGGGAGAGTTTATGACTGGAAAAATGGCCCACAGGGACACAGTTAAGTGCTCATTCCCCACAGGAGCACCGTAATACGTGGAGCATTATATTCAAAACAAAAACCATCAAGAGGCATTCCATCGCATCCCCCAAGTCCTTCTAGTTTGTCCTTTATCATCCTGCTTCTAAACAGGAGCGCCTTATATTCACCATACAGCCATATACAGTAATGTCTACATCTTTCTTACTTTATCCATGCAGCACCCACATATCTGTGGAACTATTTACATTAGTCCATATATCCTTGTAAAAAATCTTACTTCGTGTATGCCCAAATTTGTGCATATAAAATAGACACACTAATGTTCACTACTGTACCTATCTGCGGAAACCTGATTTCTGCTGTGGAGTTAGACAGCGTTATTTGCGGAACATAAAACTGCATGCGGTGAATTGTACCCATCTATGCAAAGACAACAAAGAGTGTTCTGGCTCCTTAAAGGCTAACTACTATACAGCAGCATACACTTTCCTGGGCCAGAGCCCATTTCCTCAGATGCACCCATCTGTGTGTTATCATCCAATTATCTGCCACTGAACACTCTAACTTTTGCAAGCTGCTTTCTGAAGCATGATTAAGAAGATCCACTGTTCTGTACACCTCTTGGGGTTAAAAAAAAAAAGAGGAGATTGTATTTCTTCAGTTACACCGCGTTTTTTATTTTTAGGCCTGGCCAGTTTTAGAGTCTTAGTACTGCTTCAGACATTAATTTTTCCTACTGTGAATTTTAAAGACATGAGTATAGAAGAAAGAATGAACGCACTTTTAATGACATTCAGAACTTCTCGCAAAGAATCAGATACAAGTCTGACCCATTGTAGGTGGTCTGCAAGATTTGTGTGAGTGGAGTGTGCGAAAAACTGAAATACTTTGTCTTTGGACATTATGCCTTTTCACAGAATTTCTCCCTCCTCTTACACTTTAAGAGTACAGTAAGGGACAAATAAGTCCTTAGGGTGAAACTACATCATTATGCATAGAACCAAAAGCTGTACTGCTATTATAACCATCTGACTTATAAAGACAATTTTGGGGGGGGGGTGTAAAAGAGATGATATGTATCAGCTGGTATGTAATAAAACCATTAACTTTGTATTAAAAAGATGCTCTCCGTGTTTCACATTCAGTGTGGAGCCCTCTTGAGTTGGCAGAAGGTTGACTTTCTGGGTTCGGGACTGCTGAGACTCAGTCTCTGCTTCACACCCTGAAATGTTGAGCACAGTGCTGCTCTGCCTACACTGTTCTTTGGAGAACTTGGTATGGAGATGCCTATGTTGAGATTTGGTTGTAGGGTGGGATGGGGCAGGTAGAACAGGTATATATACTGTGATCCTTTGCTCTAGAAAAGTGGGTTGCTTGTGCATTAAAGGGAGAGTCTTGAAAAATTACCAGATGAGGGAGCTGTAGTAACAACATTGTAAGCATTAGGTGAAGGTACTTAACATACAAAGTTTTATGCAAACAAAATTAATATTAAAACTGAATCTCTCCATAGTGCAATAGAATGTTTGTATTATAGAGATGAATCTAGGGCTGAGTTGATTAGCATTAGCAAACACCTGATGTAACTTTCAGGCCTTTTGTGGAACATGGGCTCTATGAATTAACAATTTCCACAGGCGGAAAAATAAGAACACTGATCAGAATTCATCTACATATTGGTACAATCTGACTAAAGAGAGCCACGATTTCCACAAGAGTAGGTAGTTATTGCGAGTGTCCATGTTTAATACTAAATTCTGAGGTCACCCAAGCGCTAGCATATATTTGGCCAACTGCAAGACTAAGAAATCTCCTCCAGAACTGGTAATTTCACTTAAATTGAATAGCCCAGAATCCCAGTGACAACAGCACTAACATATATCTGAAACGGTAAAAAACATATCAACATAGAATCCAGATTAAAAATTTGTTGCTCCAAATGGAAGCACTTTAAGATTATGCTACAGTTGTCTATAAGTTTTACACTAACATTAATAACAATGACCAATAGAGTCACTATTTATGAAACTTTTCACCTGAAGTGCTGTTCAAGAAAGTAAGATCTGTCATTTAATTTAAAATTATTTCAAACCATTGTATGCATTAAAAATTGTTTTTAAACTACAAATCTTACTATAATTATAAATCATAGTAGTAGAATCCAAAATGTGTTAGAAATTTTGAACTACTGAAGCAAAGGGGCAGTTACCTCCACAATCCTCTTTCTGTTGAAAGAGGAAATGATAGTGAAGTAGATATTTAAAGATAAAATCTAGCTAATGGAATTATAATATGAAACACTAATGGCCAAATTTTTGGTCCTTTACATGTGCATTCTCAAGAAGTTACATCTGAAACAAGTAAATATGAATCTACAGGTCAATTAGTTAATAAATATCACTAGCAAATTCTGCCTGACATTTATTATATTTGTATTTAATTTTCTTAATCACTTTGAACATGCAAAAGGAAACTTGTAGGCCCCAGACCTAATGCTACATTATGCTGCTAAATATTAGTTTGGTAGGAAACATCTCTAAGATCTCATGTAACATAAGGAAAACAATCTACAAAATAAAACATGATTGTGATTGAATATATAAGGGATACCATGAACATAGTCATAATAAAAATGGACTTTCTGTTTACATGAAATTCCTGAACAACAATGTTCCTAATATTTCCATAAAATTCAGTTTAAAGAAAGATGTCATTTGATTTCCTAGGCATCTCTGAAATGTGCATAGATATAGATGTAAAATTCATGCCAACTTGCACACAGTGTTGTCAACTGACCACATTTTCTCCAGCCAATCCAGTCCAGAGGGGTGTGTGTGTGGATTCCAGTCAGTCAGACAAATGAGGAGAAAGTCACTTTTCCTGCTTACATTCATTATTATTAAACAAATGGTTTGTGCATATGTGCACAAGCAGACTTGGGAGGAAGAAAGGGGACTGTGCATGTCCATGAAGTCTCAGTCTGTGGACAAGGAATATGTGATGACTGTGGTGCCTATTGGTGTCACTGTCCCAAGGCAGAAAAGTGACTGCCTAGCTCACTAGGAGCCAGTAGATGTGTTGTGCTTGTGCCCCACAAAGTGCATAATGAACAGCATTAATGAAATGGGTAAACATTACCTGGTAGTTAAAACTGTAACATGGGTAAATGATTTCCAAGTGCTTAATCCCATCTATATTACAAGATGGTTTGGACCAAATTCATCTGTCTTTTTTTCACTATGCTCATTTTGTTGGATAATCAGCACTTCATGTAGTCCAGTTCCTGATTTTTAAGTAGAGTCCCAGTTGTTGTCCAGATTTTGGGAAGCATTTATGTAGCCTGACAACAAGATTAAGAAATATCATCTGGTGATAGGGACAGAAACACAAAGGCAACACCTAGTGAAGAGGGTTTTCTTATGGGCTACACGCCGCAGTCTGCCCTAGGTACAAGTTTTATTATTTCAGCAGTTGGCTATGTTAACATCACAGTTCAGTAGCAGCCAATAATCAGGAGGGGCAGTTACTGTGTATTATATGGTGAAAAACAGGAAAGAGTCTGCTATCAGTAAGGCATGTTTACAGTGCCCACCACAGACTACTTTTGGAGAAAGGAAGAAAGATTTAGCTCTCTAGATAATCCCTATTGTGATTTCTTATTGATAATAATTTAATTACCTCTTAATTTGCACATACGCTCAAGGGGCATAATCATTTTAGTTAATATGTTGTGTTTCACAAAAAGATGCAAGTACAGCTAATGAAGGAAAAGGAATGAAGTGGGTGATTTAAGAAACTGTGATGTGGTTAAACAACTGCTGTTTGCTTTGGAAAATCTATTTCTCCTTCTTATGCTCCACACAATCTCAGCTCAAGAAGAATCTCCATATGGTTCTAATCTATGCCTAAAACTATGTTTGTCAAGCAATTTTCATTTCTAATTGCAATCAAATTCCAACTGGACACATGAAAAATTTATGGCTCATGTAAAATGTTGGGAGAATTTTCTTTAATTGTTGGGGTAGGTAGAAAACCTGTAGTGGACACATACAGTGAAACAAAGCACACTGACTCATGCATTTCCAAACTGGGGAAGGAATTTGGAATAATATGCAAGATGATGTTTGTTTCCAAATTTAGTTTACTATTCTATACAACAAACACACTTGCAGTACTGTGCAAACACTAGCAAAGATCTAGAACTAAAGTCTACACTGGCCTGAGATTGTCTACCTCTGTTTGGCTCATACTAAAGTTCAACAACCCCTTCCAGCACCTTATGGTTTTTAAACTACTTTGAGCAAACCACACATAAAAATGCTGAGCCATCTCAAAGGGTTCAGTAATATTGGATGTATACTACTGGCGCTTAAGATGAATGTTAACATCTTAATGTACACACTCCAGTGAGAAGGGGAGGAAGCAAAGTGCGAATACAGATAAGAATTAAAAAAAACATATGATAATAAAAATCATTACATCCATCAAATTATCTCCATGTCTCTACCATCACATTGATACCAACAACTTAAAGATGAACTTCCCTTCTTTCCAAAAGAATGCTAAGATGTGGATGGACATCTGAAGAGTCTCGGCAGCAGCCCCTGAAGAGATATGTATCCAGACAGTTTAAATCACCTGACAATATTAAAGCACTGGCACTGACAGTTGGTCAAGGAAACTGTGCTAGTCCAAACAATAATACCAATGCTTTAGTTAAAACGAAAGACTGATACTCTGGGCTTGGGAAATCTAACACATTTTCTATGACACACAGTTATTGACGATACCACCATCTTAAATCGACTGCTTCAAAATCAAAAACAAAAATACAATGGAAATTACAAATATTCCATTACAATGGAAATATGTACTGACATGTCATTTAAAAGAGTGTTGTTATCATCCTTACGCTACAGCATTTAATGTGTTATGCTACATTTATTAAAGTGACCATTAAAAATATTGAGGGAAAGTGTGCTGTAGTTAAACAGGTTAGTGTTGAAAAAACTTTTCAGTCTGGGACATAATTTCCAAAATGGTGCTACAAAAGGGAAGATGCCTTGTTTTTCACAAGAACCTTTGAGCTACTGTCTCACTGAGTCAGGCTGCAGCATTTTCACTGAGGCCACGGCCAAGAGTACCCCAAATGAAGTCAACAGAGAAGGTACTCACTCTTTGTACCTTTAACATGCATTTCCTCTCACCTTATTTTAGTAGCCTGCTAGGATGAAAGAGCCAAAACAATAACTTGACCAATAAGACTTCATATTACTTTCCCAAAGAGGGGAAATTCTGCTACCCCAACTGCTGATGAACATGTCAGCTAGATTATTAATGGATAAAAGGAAGACATGGTCCATGACATGGGCTTGTATCCTAGAAGTAGTATTAAGGAAGCTATATTAAAACAGCTGCCTACCGTCAAAGTCACTGACATACACTCATGCTGTGTAATTCGTATAACAAAGATAGGGCTCTTCTATTTCCTTCACATGCTCACACAGTCAGATATATAGAAACAGAAAACTAAGGGAATAAAGCAGTAGTCTGTGCCCTTCAGGCTCCTCTGACTTTGTCTAGGAGGGCTGGTGGTGACAAGTGGCCCACATTTGCCTCAGATCACTAAAGTATATTGCAAAAGACGTTCTTCCTGTTTCTTCAACATATATTTAATTCCACATGTTATTTTCCCCCAACTACAATCGCCCCTCTGTTTTCATGGGGGATCTGTTGTAGACACCTCCCCCCCATGAAAATGGAAACTCACATATATTCAAGCCCCATTGGGCTGAATGGCTGCGTGCCACAGCAGCGCCCCATTTTAGCCAATGGGGCTCACCCCTCCGTGAATAATCAAGACTGCGGACTTCAAGTCCGTGAAAATGGAGGGGCGACTGTACTATTTCTAGGAAATGTAACAGTCCCAAAGAAGCACAATATGGAGCTATTAAAAGCAGGCAAATGAACACTCATATTGTTATGTATATTCACCAATTTGAAAGGTTTCTTCATTCATTAATTGAGCCCAGTTTTCACTAATGTGCATTCTCCACAATGTACAACTCAAAATGTATTTCTGCAATTCCTCTTGCAATTCAAAATCATAGAATCACCCCAGAAAGAGACACAAACAAGAGACAGGTCGGTGTTACCAAAATTATTATCTAAAATTACATGTAAAACTCCTCCCAGATGTCAGCTCAATCTATAAGATTAATTTTGGAGCACAAGAAATCATGTTCATTTAAAGAGGATACATCAAGCTAAGAATTCATTATTTTGAGGGGGGGGGGAGAGTGCCCTGATTTTTGCATACTCTGCTCATGACTCCAGTCATTCTCCACAACAGCATCATGAAACACACAGTGAAAGATGTTTGTGCTTCTGGAAGACAATGACATGTCCTTCCAAACCATATTTCTTTGTAGCTTTTCTGTGCCAACATCTTGATCAAATACATTTTTTAATCAAAGGAATAAAAATCTATTTATTTGCTGGGAATGTTTTCAAGGACTAGTACTATAATCTGTGATCCCTTAGATCCTATCTGCACATTATTTCACATCAATTATAGTTTATAAATTAATAAAGAAGTACTTGTCATATTGAAAAAAATCAATGCATACTTACAAACATTAAAAAAATTCTAATTGATTTTTACACACATGTAACCTAAAGATACAATACAAAATCAGTATAACTTAGGTAATGAATGACCCAAACTCAACACATTTACCTTGGCAAAACTGACACAATGCATTTCTTATGACTGAAAAAATTAGCCTTTTGTGTATTTATTCTAATGAATGTACTTGAAATATTTTTCCATAGACCACTATTCATTATTCCATTTCCCCCCATCTCATAGCTATTCTTATTTATTTTTTCCATTTTGTTTTTACACCAAGGAGACTGCAGTCAAATAATACTCAGCAACTGATTTCCTCTCTTTGGACTGAAAAATTAAACAGATACTAAATTATGACAGTGAATTTAGAAAGGAGGGCTCCAAGGGCTTGAAAGAACATGTCTGAGATAATATGATGCTTCTAAGAATATTGCAATCACATCCAAGCAATCACCGAAGCGTGCCATGTAACTACCTCCTCAGCTAATATGCTTTTTTCTCCGTGATGACTAATCATGTTCTATTAAACAGCAGTAATGCTGGAAGAACTCAACTATACAAGTGTAATGAAGCCAGTATTCTCCCTGGACAGATTAGCTACAACTGATTTGACACATACCATCATAGGAGCTTCAAACCTGACAAACTCTGTGCTTGCCTCTGATTTATGCCGTCAAGCTCTTCAGAAAAGAGAATGAAATCCAAATGTTCTGTTTGGTAGAGGTGAAATGTACTAATGCGCTTAACTGTCAGTAAAGGAAAGTTACTATGCCTTCTCTTCTTCCTCCTGTTGTTTCCCTCCAGTAACTCTCACGTAATACTTGTAAGAGCCCTGTCTAGAGACATCCAGCCAAATGGTCCCATGTCATGGGCTATCATTAGTGAATCCATGACCTCTCTTTGTCTTCCCCTCCCTTTTACAATTTCATCACTCAAGATCTTTTTATTAAAACAAATGGTTTCTGCAGCCTTCTTTTCTCCTTCTTGTCTCTTTACAATATCCTGGCAATTTTTCCCTGTGGAGAAAGTGAGAACTAAGGAGAAAAGGAGAAGGGATATTTTATAAAGTCAGCTGTCAAATTAATGCATAACATGAGACTGTAGATGCTAGTAATGGCAGAAAACAAGAACCAAATTCTTCAAATGATGGTCGGCATTCTCGTACTGCTGTTGTTCCTGTTAGTGTTCTTCCTGGATAAATTGGGAGTAGCCATAAGAACAAAGCGCTCATCTGGACAACCATATTGCAGGAGAACGTCAATGCATTCTTGACTTGTTGCTTGCCTGGCATAGGCTAATGCACTGTTTCCATGGGCATCACGGGCCATAACGTCAACACCATACTGTGGGGGGAAAATACACATTTCAAGGTTTCCAGTCACCTCTGAACAGTAGCAGATGGAAAAGACTAAGAAAAACAGATCTCTGATTGCTTTATGGAACAAAACATACATTTCCTACTCTGGGATTTTAAATCTAAGCAGCTTCTTGTTATGCATCCAGGCTAGCATTATTTTCTCCTTACAGCCAGTCCAAGCAAGCTTCCAGAAGAGTGATCCAATATGCTCCAAAATGTAACACACACTGATTTAAATTTATAATCTACTTTTGCACTACTTTTGAGGTGCCAGCATCTATAAGACAATTTACACAAATTGTGGCACGTGATAAACATATCAGGAAGTGTTGAGTTAGACCTGGCTTGCAGTATAGATAAAAACAGATTCAACCATTTAGACTCTCTACTCAACCAAACACCTATGCTGTCACAGAACAGGTCAGGCAATACAATAACAACAATTTAAACATTCGGTCTAAGATGATTATCCTGAATCAGGAATGCAGGAAGTACCTACCCAAATTAAGAGCTGCACCAACACAACATTTCCTTTCCTACAAGCCAAGTGTAACGCTGAACGTCCATCTCCGTCTCCACAGGTTTCATTCACTTCTTCTCGTGTCCCATGTGCAAGAAGCAGGATGACAGTTCGCAAATCTTCTTCAGCAGTTGCTCTTAGCAAGTGTTGGCCTAAGGAAAGCTCTAAGCATTGCAATGGAGCAAGGAAAAGCTTCTGTTCATATTTTGCGCGGATCCACTGCTCTTTTTCTTCCCTAGGAAAGAAAAAATATATATAATTCAGTATCAGTTTATCCAAATCCTGTAGGCCATCCTCATTATTGTTGAACTTAGTTTTCTAAGGTAGGAAGATAATCTGACAGCTCAGATGAAATTAACATTTTTAATATTAGCATTTAAAAATTCAGATTTCAAGTACCTCTGTTTTTATTTCATCAGACATACCACTATTCATTTAAATAAAAAATGACAGGGGCAAAGAGCTTTATTTTAAGGGTGAACACTACTTGCCCCACCTTTCCAGGATATTTTAGTAGGAAAGATGGTGTTTATGATGCAGGTAAAGCACAACCCTAATACACACCACATGTTTTAGCAGAAGTCAACAGAAGCTGCCATCTCTGCATACAAGTGCGAAGAGCAAGTTATAGCTGATACATTTTGCATATTTCACAAATGCTCACACAAGTGTTTTGATCAAGTTAAGGAAATGCAACGTAGCAAGAAGAATCCATGTAACTGCAATCCACTTCACAGTCTGTATGTCAGTGATGTGAGTTTTATAGACAAAGCCCTAGACCTCTGCTGGTGCAATGGTACTGTACCACTCACTCACAGTTGCAAAAGGTTGTGAGTCTGATACCAGCCAGGGGCTCAGGGTCGACTCAACCTGGCATCCTTCCAAATTCACTAAAATGAGTACTCATCTTGTTGGTGGCAATTAGCTTACACATTGTAAACTGCTTAGGGCGTGCTTAAGTGCACTGATAAGCAATATAGAAAGGTACTTGTTCTTGCTATAATTTTCATTGTTTTAAATAATGTTATCTGATTTAGCACATTTGGTTTAAATAATGTATTCAAAGCTTTTTGTGGAAATTATTTTTTGGAAATATTTGTAACAGAAGAGCACATGAACTCTTTTTAAAATTATACTTACCTGTGTACTTGGCATATCTGATATCAACAGTGCCCTTGCCTATCATTCCCCTTTGCTACTTTACCTGGTTCTACTTGTTGTGACTTGGACTATTTATAAATGATTCTGCTGATTTCCTTGAACCAGACTAGGACATTGCTTAAGCATGTTCAGTGTTATGAACTCCTTTTTATTCCCTGTTTCTACTTTCTAACAACGCTTGATTCCAGTCCCTCCAAATAACTGCAGAACTCCTTTCTGCACAGCACTCTGCTATGTTCACCCATGAGTCTCCTGGAGTCTACTAGAAGCACGGCTGGTTCCTTGTGATCTTGTTCTGGCATTAGCCGTTACCATGGGCATCTTGTTGCTTGGGTTACACTGCTACCTTGTCTATCCAGACAGATTCCTTCAAAAGCACCATTTTTCACATTCAGGTGACCTCCACTTCAGTGGTGTCACCCAACCACTCTTAGTGTTTGGCTACCTGCTAGGCTGTTCAGAGGGCTTTCATTCTATGCCTACAGGCATAATCCAGGGGTTGCAGAACCTTGGGAGCTATTTGCTACTTACTGGATTGTGGATAAGCTTAGTAGTTTACCTTTTCCAAGCAAAGGGCAACCAAGGGCAAAATGAATAAGGCAATGCTGAACTGGGCATCTCAAAATAGAAACAAGCGATCACTTTCCATTCCAGTGTCAGGTATCAGCTAACTAAAAGGACAGGTATACCGTATTTGCTATTCATTTTTTCGAAGAGAAATATATATCTACTCTGATTTTCATTTTCCTAATGTGAGATTAATAGAATTGGAAAAGATACCCAAGGGCCATCCAGTCTTATCCCTGCCAGTGCAGGACATCTAGAGTTAGTGCATCCCTGATAGATGGCCATCCAATCTCTGTTTAAAAACTTTAAAAAAAAGGGAAGCCCACCACCTTTAGAGGCCGTGTGTTCCACTGTCAGGCAGCTCTCACCATCAGGAAAGTTCTTCCTAATAGTTAATCAGAATATTTTTTTCTTGTGATTTGAATCCATTGGTTGAGGTTCTATCCTCTGGAGCAGTAGAAGACAATTTCATTCCATTTTCCATCTCTCAACTCTTTAGTATTTAAAGAAAAGGATCATATCATCTTTCAGTATTTTGTTCTCCTGGCTAAACATACTCAACTCACTCAACTGTATTTCCCAGCACTTCATTTCCATAACCTTTATCAGCCACTGAGAAGTTTCTCTCCTGTGCACCCACCAGATGCACTTGTGATGGTGTTAGGACAGAATCATAGGACAGAACAGAGTTGGAAGATACCACAAGGGCCATCCAGTCCAACCCTCTGTCATGCAGGAAATCTCAATCAAAGCATCCCCCACAGATGGATAGAAAGAAGAGCCTCCCCAGAATGTGTCAAGATACAGGCAAACCTATATGAGGAGATACAGTCTTTCAGAGTGACTATTTAATGCTCTGTTCTAGAACCTTTCCTAGTATTGATGTCAAAGTGATGAGTTACAATCATCTGAGTCCCCCCTCCCCTGCCAAAAAAACAAAACCAAAACAAAACAAAAAAACTTTTGAAGGTGAGAACAATATAAGTCCATCTCCAGTCTTCAGGGACATCATCTGTTCTCAAAGGGTTTTCAAAGACTATATGCAGAGGATCTGACATTACATCTGCAAATTCCTCTAGTCCATTTGCAAGCAGGTCATCTGACCCCAGAGACTAGAATTCATTTAAATTAACCAGGTGTTCTCTATTACCTCTGTATATATTTTGGGTTGCATAATTTATTCTATTTTCACTACACTGAACATTGTTTTCTTTTTGGGAAAAAACAAAGGCAAAACAGGTGTTGATCACATTTGCTTTCTCTTTGTCACCCATCAGTATTTCATCATCTTTCCACACAGTGTACATATCACTTCTTTGTTCCTCCTTTTTCTCTGAACACACCCCTCCTTTTATTATTATATTATTTTAAAACGCTCACTCTGAGCTTTCATTCCTTTAACTTCTCCTTACAAATACTGGCTAATCATCTGTACTCTTCCTTGCTGATTTGCCCCTTCTTCCATTTCTACTACTTTTAAATCTCAGCTAACCTGAAAGTTCCTTACATATCCCCTCTGTTTAATTTTGGTGGCTCTCACTTTACTTTCTCAATGGAATTGTTTGTGCTTTTGATATCTTGTTCTTTAAAAGTTTCATCCATCGTGAAATCCCCTGGAGTGTTTTTGGCTCTCTGATTTCATCCAGTATTTTCTTAAGCTTATTAAAACCAGTTTTAAAAAGCTGTGTTAATTATTTTAGAGAGCAATAACATAAAATTCAGTCTCCTGCATAACACATTCTCTGTCTCTCTCATATATATATATATATATATAGTTGCAAGATTTCTGAGAAAATCAGTTGTGTTAAGTTTGACAGTGCAGCCAGGGTTCTTGGACACAAGCAACTCTTTTCACAAGATTATAAATAAAAACCAGGAGATGGAGAAGAACCTTTACACTATCAGGTATGAAGATCCTCCAAGTATCTACTTTGTCAGATGTATAAAAATCAAAAGAATTAGGCAGAGTCCTAACATATGCAAGAGAGACTGTGTGCAAAATGTATGCGTGGTACAATCCTTCATTTTCTTTGGAAGCTGAATTCAACATTTATGGCAAGTTAGGATTCAATTTAAAAAGTTGCACTGAGTAGCTAAACTCTTCATGGGTTTCTCATATAAATCTATGCTACACAGTGGAGCAGTTCTACAACAGCAATCTAAATGATCTCTTGCTGGAAGTAACTGTGAAAATTTAGTAATGTAAGAGAAGGGGATGCAAGGAAACCGTATAATCACAAAGGTTGATCCCAAGTAAATTTACTTTTGGAGACACTGTAGTTCATTGTGGTAATCTCTTTAAATAGAAAGCCACTTCAGTACTAAGCAAGGAAGTGTGGTAATGTTTTGGGTTTACTTCTTTAAGTACAAAAAGAAATGGTCTTCTGAGATTTTGCAGCAATGCTTATCCTGTTCCTAGTAATGTAGTGTCAGGTTTGCTTTAATCTGTTCTCAAACGCTTAAGTAAACAGGTTCTTTACAAAGTAAATCTGGATTAGTTTTGCATCACTTCTTGGTGAGTAAGGGGTGACCTTGCCATAACCTCACTGCATACTTTCATGCAAATCTTTCTACAACTGTGTTTTCCCAAAGTAATGGGTTTACAATACAGAAGGTTTTCCCCTCTCCACATCTACATATCCAAATTCTCTCATATACAAGGAACTGATCCAGCTTCAGAGAGCATGAAAAACTTTGAGCTTATGAGCCATTTTAGTACATTTACAATGCCTAGGCTGTAAACAAGCAAAATATAAACAGAAAATGTATAAGAGATAACTAGAATAGTAATGTGTTGTTGTGTGCCATTGAATCACTTCCAGCTTATGGTGATAGTTTTCTTGGCAAATTTGTTCAAAAGGGCCTTTGCCTTCCTCTGAGGTTGAGAGAGTGTGACTTTGCCCAAGGGGCTTCTATGGCCAAGTGGGGATTCAAACCTTGCTCTCCAGAGTTGTAGTCCGACACTTAAACTAGTACACCACATCTTAGATAAATATCTAAACAGGAAAACCAACTGTATTAGGAAAATGAAAAATAATTAGTTAAATGCTTTGCTTTATATTATCTGATATCTTAGAAAATATCAGGTGTCTTAGAATGTGAAAAAATGAAAATTGGTAGATTTTGCAAGCTGAAAGGGATAGGCTAAGTCAAAATGACATTAAAACAAAACATTTCAAAATGAAGGATATAACAAAGACATAAGCTTGGAATTAGTCCCGGGACATTTATTAAAAGTTTACTGTTTTAACTCTACTTTTAAAGGCCATATTTTAAATAACTTAAAGCAGCTCTTGATCACCTCATAAATGTGAAGAACTCCCCCCCCCCCAAAAATGCAAAAAACCCTCTGAACTAACCCCCCTACTGTAGCAATAATAAAACAGCAGATTAAAAAGGGAATTGTCCCTTGTCAAAACAGAAGAAAGCTGCAGTAGTCCCTTCCAAAATCACTGTCTTGATGAAATGACAAAACGTATGAAAAAGAAGGCAGTCATTCTGTATTCAGGTCCCATGCCATTTAGGATTTCAAAGGGGAAAATGTCAGTGTTTTGAACTGAAATAAGAGAGAAACAATGTAGATTGAACAGTACTGGAGTTATAAGCTTAATGCAGACATACTTCTGTCAAAGTTTGGTGGAAACAGTTTGGACCAACTGAATTTTGCAGACTTATCCCAAGACTCTGTTACCATAATTGATGGTAGAGATCCATGAACGCCCTGGTCTATTAGTAATGGGTGTAAAAGGAAGAGTATATTGTTAAACCTCATTGTTTCATGGAAGAAAGTACAGGATAAAGGTACAACATTTTTGTCACACAAAAGCACACCGAATGCTTAGCTTTGGCCTAAAGACCTGGAGATACTAAAAGTCTGACTATATTTATTATTTTGAAAATTTCATATCCCTTGAAATCTATAATAAGTTCTAGGGGGTTCATTATTTTAATTGACTTTTCCCAATAAGGAATCCTGGGTGGCCCTCAAAAAAAAATTAAAACAATTAATTTTATGCTATTAAGAAGAGCACTATTTTAAAAAAGCTTAAGATGCATTTAGAACATAACAATGAGGATTAAAGTACAGTGCACCCCTCAATTAAAATGCAGCAACCATTTCCGCTTCCTGGCAGAAGGGGAACAGAGAACAGACCAGCATAGCCTCCTACAGGAGAAATCATTGGGAAAAGCCATCAAAAGTGCCTACCCCATGTTAACTCCACTAACCCTTATCCCCATACCAGACAACAAAACAATCTGACAACACATCACCACACCCGAGTGTATGGCCCTGCTGTACATTGTGTGCCATTTTAGCACTCTTGATGGGAAGAAAATGAGACCCAAATTCTCTCATAAGTAAAATAAGCAAACAATCAGTTCTCGAGTTGCTCAGAAAACACAGCTATAATGGGTATGGGACATCTTTGCAGAAACAGCCCTTAAGCAGATTCCAGAAAACAAAAGGTATATTCCAGTATTAGGTGCACAATCTTACTTATTGTCCAGAAATTTTGCACAAGGTCCAATGAGGAACCCTCTGCCAAACTAGAATATAGTAATGTCTGTACTCTTATTTTCATGTAAGATTAAGGTGAAAATGCTCAGATCTCAGCTCCACAAATGCATGCAGTTAACTGAAGAACCGACTGATTACACCTAAGAGTCTGCGTTGAATATGACACCTTACAGAAATAGATTTTTCCTTTCACATCTATTACTAACAGACCAGTCCATTCAACCTAAATTATCTGAGGCTGTATTTGATTCATTGTGTGTCTTCAAATTGTTTCTGACTTCCAGCAACCCTAATGCAACCTTATCACAGGGTTTTCTTGGCTGAATTTATTATAGAGGGTTTGACTTTGCCTTCTGCTGAGATTATGAGTATGTGACTTGCCCAAGGTCACCCTGTGGGTTTCTATGGCCAGGCAGTGATTTGAACTCTGGTCTATCAGTGTGCTAGTGCACCATGCTGGCTCTCTTTTGACTGAAGTTAAAGTCTTAGAGTTTCCTAGAAGAGAGCTCATTTAGGGGCAAAACAGACCGCCCCAAAGAAGCGGCTCCGTGCTGCCCCTTTCAGTGTGGGATTGGGGCTGTGGCAACCATATGCTGCGGCCCCAATCTGGTGCTTTGCTGGCTCTAAAAGAAACAGCAAAATACCGCTCTTTTTAAAGCTGGCAAAAAAGTACTCTTGCTGCGGTGATGGTACATTCCAGCGCTCCTTTTGGCGTGCGTCATCTGAACGCCGTGCCAAAGTAGCGCTGTGTGGTTAGTTAGGTGGTGTGATGCCGACCGACATGTGTGCGTTGTCCAAACGCCATGTCCCCCACACCAGCGATTCAAGCCGGTCTGTTTAGCCCCTTAGTGTATCCAGTTCAAAGTTGAAATCATAGTAGATACAAACACCAATTGTGTGTCCAATGACTATCTCATGCTGGGACTCACAGCTTATCTCGCTTCGGATTTCTTTTTCCCAAAGGAAGGCCAGTCCAAGAGCAGAGTTGTCAGCATTAGATCACTTAAACTCATTCCAATCCCCTTGAGGACCACTGCTCACATACTCGGTTAGCTAATGAGCTAAAAAATGAATTATTAGAGCAGTCTGCAATAAGCAGAAAGGAGGAGGCACAGTGCTTCATTTTAGCCAGTGCTGACATACCTTTAAATAAATCAGTTGTATAAGAGTGAGGGAAAATGAGAGGAAAGAGCAACTAATCAGCAAAGAGACAATGAACCTCTCATTAGAAATGAAAGATAAATGCAACTGAACATATGTTACTAAATGTTTTCTGATTCCTTTTATGCACAACTTCTTCACTAATGCCACAGTTGCTGTAATCTCAGCAAACAAAATTAATGAAGAGTAAGTTTAACCTTTTTATTTTACCGTGATTCAGATTTTACAAATATGATTCCCTAGGACTGTAGAATGGGTAAAGACTAACATAGCAAAATGTTGAAATATGAATATTTCTGGATTTCTATTGATCTATTCTAATACAATCCTGGCAAGCATATATTGCCTTTCCAAGGCAATGGTATGATTAAGACTCTGCTTCAGGAAATTCAAAAGCATTCCCAAATGTTGTTCATCTGAACAGCACATATCCAAGTTGCATTACTTCAAATAAGTAACCATTAAGGCTAACAAGGAGAAATACAGTTAATTAGACCAGACCATATTTTTAAAAATCAAATCTCTTTTTCTTTCAACCTGTTACTATTAGACATTTAAAGCCTTGTTTATAACAAAGGCCTGATATAACTGGATGCAAATAATCATGCTGCCGCCTCCTCTATGCCAGAGAAGTGATGATGCATTAAAGCCTGACGAAACAGCACCATCAATTTCCTGGCTTTAATATGCATCTCTACCATCAATGAACGCTAAGTATCTTTTAATGCAAATAATAGAAACTGGGCCCTGTTTCCAATTCTGCATATGGGCTGCTCAAAAAACAGTACAAAAAATGTTTGTTTATTTAGCTCCTTGAAGATAACATCCAATTACTTAAATTACTGCTGCTATTTGCACCATATCACTGTCATCTGAAAGCAAATAAACCAGATAACACTAGCAGGGGGCGGAGGGCAACTGGAGGGAAGAAGAATGGTCAGGAGGCAAACAGCAAATATGGTTCAATCCTTTTGCTTCACAAACTTGACTGTGCGGTCATAGCATGATAGAGCATAAATATTCAGTTATTACTTTACTACTCTGAACACCTCAAAACATATTTCCAATCCAAAATTACATTTAAAAAAAAACCCACAGGATTTTGCATTAGTTCCCTTGACATCTATTCAGGTAAGCGCTGCTTTGAATTTCACTGCCTCTTTTAACTTTCCCTTCTGTCTTTTTTTGCTTCTGTCCTAAAGATCTGCTGAATTTTATCTTGTGATGGAAAACTCAAGCCCTTTTCATTCTGCAGCTGCCATCCTAATGGTAATGTCTGTTGAGATACTCAAAGATTTATGAGCATTTCCAGAGAAAACTTTCCCACACATGGTAAGTAGTCAGAGGCCTGAAACACACTGCAGAAATAAGCCGGTTTGAGACAGCTCAATGGAACTCTGGGAACTATAGTTTTGTGAGACCTTGATCTGGAGCTCTGGTGCTTCAATAAACTGCAATTCCCAGGATTTCCTAGCACTGAGCCAGAGCAATTAAAGCGGTCTCAAACTGGATTACTTCTGCCGTGTGTTTTGGCCCAGAGATACTTTTTCACACAGCAGGTGGAGGGAACCCATGACATCACAATGAGTGGTTTCACTCACATTCAGGAGGTGCAAACAATCACAGGTCTAGTCTGCACTGGAGAAATAATGCAGTTTGATAGCTTAGTGCTATGGAATCCTGGGATTTGTAGTTGTGGCACCAGAGCTCTCTGACAAAGAAGGCTAAATAGCTCAGAAAACGACAAATTCAGAATTCCACAGTTAAAGCAATGTCAAACTGCATTATTTCTACAGTGCAGATTAGACAACAATTTCCTGAAGAGGGGTACTTGTATGATATCACTATTTGAGTGAGTTTGTGTGTCACTCTGTATTTTGTAAGGCAACCATTTTAAAGTTTAACACAGGTATCCTGGTGTTGTATTAATCCACTCTTCTCTTCCATAACATTTAAGCATTTGTAATACAGTCGGCCCTCTGTATCCCTAGAGTCTTTATCCACGGATTAAAGCATTCACGGCTCAAAAATATATAGGAGGGTTACAAACCGCTGGAGAAGCGCCGCTGTCCCGCCGCCGCCACTTGCAGCGTCCGGGAGCCACAGCGGCCAAACTGTGGGGCTCCCGGACACTCTGAGGAAGGAGCGCGGAAATTGCGCTCCTTCCTGGGCCCCGGAAGTGGCACTGCAAAGTGCAAGGCGCACTTTTGCGGCGTCACTTCCGCCGCGACACGTCTAGACGCTATGTGTCCAAGACGTCAAAATGGTGGCGGCCGTGTGGAACGGCCTCCGCCATTTTGTGCACGCTCCGCGCGTACTTTATGGCGGTCTGTAACCCGCCATAAATTCCAAAAAGTAAACCTTTAATGGAACTTGAACATCCACGGATTTTGGTATCCATGGGTGATCCTGGAACCAAACCCCAGCAGGTACCAAGGACCCATAGTACAGTCCGTCCTCACCTTACGCGGGGGATCCGTTCCGGATCCCTCCGCGTAAGGCGAATTCCGCCTATGCTCGAGCACCATTGGAAACAATGGGGTTTGTGCGAGGTGGCGCGGTGCGCAACGGGCGTGTGCGCCCATTCAATTGAATGGGACGCACTGCCCCTTCCGCCTCGCGCACGCCCCGCAGCTTGAACGCGTATGCTCAAGGCTGCGTATGGCGCAGGCGCACTGTATTACTATTTTATACTTTTCCCTGGTTCTGAATGGGTGGGAGGCAACCTGCAGAATGCAGTTAGGTAGAGCTTCTGGTATGCTCTGCCCCAGTTTTCCCATGTTGCTGTGTGTGTATTGAGGTGGGTTTCCTCCATCTGCCCAAGCAGAGAAAGCAGAAACTATGAGTCTCTGTGCTTCCCAAAACTTCTCCTTGTTGTGCTTCCAGAGTGCCTCCATGTGTGTGGAGAGACAAAGAGAGACAGACAGACAAAAAGAGGAGGGAATGGGATGCTGCGAATAAATGTCATGAACATGTCTTGTAGGAGAATAGGGTTGGGTTGTGTGTGCATGGGTGTGAGTGAGCAGGTGGTGACAGAGCACTTGTCTATGGGAGCAAGTCTATGAGAATAAGCACTTGTCTATGAGAGAAAGTGTTGGGTGACTTGAACTGACCTGCTGGTGTTGACTATAGTGAAAATCTTGACGAGCACACAGTCTCCAACCTATTCCTTCTAAGGGAGTATGTCCCTTAAAGTGAAAAAGCTGCCTGCTCCTAATGTGATGTTCTTCCCTGAGAGTATGATTTATAGACTTTGGGCGAACATCTGAAACTAGACAGTGGCCCTCAGTGTTTAGGATAGCTGGAAACCCCCCCAGACATCTCACACATCAAACTGTGCAGCAGGGGGACTTTACAGCAACCACTGGTGAATCAGCATAGTATTTTTTTCTATGCATACCTGCTCACCCACCCTCTTACTTCTGGGTAAGCGGCACCCAAACATTTAAGCAAGACAGCAAATAGATAGCCACATTCAGTAAGGTTTAATATTGAATCTGTCGTTTACAAAGGTGCCCTTCTGGAATCCTAACATGTGTTAATCTAACAAATCAACCACACAAAATCTTATAATCTAGAATCTCTAGAATCACAGATTTTTTTTTTGTAATATTGATTAGTACAGTTGATTGTTCAAGGCAAATTAAATCTGAAAAAGTGTAGGAAGACCAAGAATTTCCTGGCTGGAAAACCTCACACAATAGTTTGGATACAATACATTATCTTTGTTTAGAGAGGCCACATCCAAAGACAATTTAGCCATGATAATGTCCAACCTCCGGTAGAAGAGGAACAAGGGGAGGAGAAGTGACTGAAATGACTGGGGGAGGAAGAGAGAGAAAGGGCTAGCAGCAAGGAATTTCCCAAACAGTCTTCCTGCCTCAAGCAAAGCAGGAACTGGAAGGGAGGCATGGAAGAAGAGCTGGGAACAATATGCTGAGTAAACAGAGCAGGCTTCCTCTCTCTCTGCAGGAGAAGCCCCTACCCTTTGGCAAAGTAAGTGCTTAGCAGTTGGCTGCTTCCTTCGCATGCATGCCTCCTCTCTTAGCCAGCGTTGCTAAGGGGAAAAGAAGCACGGGTCCTCTAGGGATACAACTCCCTAGCAAACAAGAAGGATACGGACAGCAAACAAAGGCCAAGGGAGCCTTACTCCCTAATTATTGAATGCTTGTAAGAAATTGACCACTGTCAATGGTGAATGCTGAAAAAGCCCAAGAATTTACGTGTTCTGAGAATGGCAGGGTAACAAAATAAATTTCTGGGTCAATACACTCTGTTTTCAAACTGGCAAGGTTTTCATGAGAATTAAGAACAGAAAATAACAGCTAATTAAATAAACTTATTACTGCCATCAGGTCATATTTTTCTTCACATACCGGTTCATGCCAAAGTAAACAAAAACATGCAAAGAAGAGGATGTTGAAATCCTCTACACTGAGATGGCATGCATACAGACCTGAAAGATTATGCCTCTTGGTATTACTAATAGTCAGACACTTGTAGTTGCAGCTTGTAGTTGCAGAATGAGTCTAAGGACCTTATCGGACACATCCCCCCCCATTATGGGCGCGGGAAGGGGACGCTCAGGGCCACGTGAGGCTGAG
Organism: Sceloporus undulatus; assembly: GCF_019175285.1. Taxonomy (NCBI): domain Eukaryota; kingdom Metazoa; phylum Chordata; class Lepidosauria; order Squamata; family Phrynosomatidae; genus Sceloporus; species Sceloporus undulatus. Next base: position 167,613,636 of record NC_056522.1, on the reverse strand, counting down.
AAAAAAGCATTTTACCACACATCAAAGTGTCCTCAAAATGGCCCCATTCCATTGCCCGCCGCCAAGCCATTCCCATGCAGTGCTGAGGTGCGTCATTTTGCTTGGCCGGAAGACTTCTGTTCAAGCCAAAGGATGCACCTCAGCACTGAAAGGGAACAGCTTGGCGCCAGGCGATGGAATGGGGTCATTTTGAGGACACTTTGGTGTGCAGTAAAATGTGTTTTTTCTCGGCCTCGAGCGTCCCCTTCCCATGCCCATAACGGGGAAAAATGTGTTCGATAAGGTACTAAAAGTCATCTGATGCAACTGCTTGCACTTGAGAAAAAATACCGGACACACAGGTTTGGGACAGTGACAAAACTGTAAGGAACATAGAGGTAAACCTGATTGTTAGTGCCACGTAAAGTTGACCTAGTTTGTCAATGAATTTTACATAGGTGTTGACTTATAAAGTTCCCATTCCTAACTCTAGTTAGGGTCAAGAACTAGATTTAAGTGTTGTATCTATCTCATGCTCACAGGCCTAATACAGTAACAGTAATCGCAAATGGTGGGGTGGGAACTCCAGGGTAGGCGTGAAAGATGTTCGGGGGGGGGGCATGAAACTTGGAGGCCCTGATCTCTCCCCCTTCGCCTCTTCCCAAACTTTTATGTGCAATATTTACCCATGCATTGAGTTAAATATTGAATTTACTTAAATATAATTGTTATGATTGGAACAAAGTTATTTCCTTATAAAATGTTAAAATATGAGTATACACGAATGTACAAATGAAAATACACACTAAAAACCAAAATATTTTTATTAATATACTATGTCAAGTGATGTAAAGTCTGCATGTAGATGTAAAGGGAGGACAAAAAGGGTAAAAACATCTGAGTACTACTGCAGTAGGTAAAGCAAACATAAAAAGAAACAAGCAAGCAAACAAACAAACAGTTACAGTCAAATGGTTGAAGCAAGATTAAAGCTGGATGTGATGGCTTGTTCTCCTATATTTTGTTTCCTCTATACAGACCTAATTCCACATAAGAAAATTACATATGATCTTCTAGGCTGAGCAGTTTCAATTCCCATCAACTTCAGCAGGAAAGATTTAAGAATTTCAATCTTAAAATTAAGATTAATCTTTTCTATTTAACTTAACAAAATGCGAAAGTGCTTAACTTTAGCTAGATTGTGCTCCATATACTGCACAGTGTGCAACAAATTAAGGAATGTTCTTGATCGAGATGGGTGAATAATTCCCAGGTCCACCAAAGAATATTTTCTTCTAAGCTAACCTAAGGCCCAGAAAAAAACCCACCCCATTCTCAGGGGAAGTTTTCATAGTCTACAGGGCCTTAAATGTGAACATGGTGCTAAGGGAGAGCATCCAGAGAAGTCAGAACTCAGCTCCCAAAGGTTATCACTAGAGTTTGGGCTTCCTCTAGACTTCCAGATTTTGCTACTGCATCATCTTAGAGTCAATTCTATTTAATGGGAATTGACATTTGCTTGAAGGATTTCCCACAGGGAATCATTCTCCCTTCCATTTTCTCCTGCAGCAGCCTCATCAATGTAACGTAGCAAGGCATCAGTGTTAAATTGAATATGGGGAGAATTAAGAAACCGGACTGGCAAAATGGGAAGGAATTCCCTGTCTGAAGAGAACCCTTGTGATAAGAAGGATTTTAATCTTGCTGGAGAAAAATACTATGGGCTGTAAAGCTTATCTCTCTCTTACTGTGGGTTTTTATGATGTCCTGGAGTTTTCTACAGAGAATTTGCCCAACATGCTTAATATTTAGCTAGTTGTATCATCCATCATGTTTCAACTGTCTGGGTGGTAAAGGAGACGAGTTAATATATACAAGGCACAATTATAGTTAAATACACAGCACATGATGCTTTCAAACTGAAATGTGTCAAATTGGGTCATTCATGTTAAGGAACAACATTTTGAACTAAGTGATCTCTGCTGTGTTCTGGAAAAGTTATTCTGGCTTGAGAATGCCTCCAAGGGCCTGAAGAAATCCAGTTCCCAAGATTTATTTCCATAACAAACACTATGCCACTGATCCTTTTTGATTTTAGAAGCACTATGTTCCCTTTTCAATATAACCATAATTATTTACTGAAGCTACTTTAGAGATGAGTAATATAAAGAATACCTGACGTACCAGTTATGTTATAAGAACAGTTTCACGTATCATTTTCCTGCCTGCATAAATATGTACATAGTAACCTAAGCAGTCAAAAATGTGACACCTATGTAGTTAAACACATAAATCTCAATACACCCTTGCTAGGTGAAAGACAGACAGAGGTAGTCAAGTGAAATACTCCGACTCAGTGTAATGTGGCATATAACTGGGATGTACATCAGCAAAGTACTTTACACCAGTTCTTTCTGTGATGTAGCTATCACACTGCATTAAGAATACCATAACAGTCGCTGATGTGATCTGCTTTGGAACATATCGCATCATAAACATAAGAAAGAAAAGAAATGGAGCTTTTCCTCTGCTCATAATACTATAAAATGGATAAGTATCCCAACTACAATTGCACCAATGCCTTTTAAATAATGAGGCTGAAAATCTAGGTTCCACCCAGGAGCTAATAAACCTTGTGTGAATAATACCTTTTGAGATTTTTTTCCAATAAAAGTTTTGGGTTTCATGTTTAACAGCTGCCAAACTAGACAGGCTGCATTGGGCAAGTTAGAATAAACTAGAAATACAAAGCAAATGTTTTATGTTTCTAAAATTCATTTGAAATATCAGCAGAATTTATGGTATATACAACATGGAAATGAGCACGAAAAGTTGTATAGTAATATAATGGAGAATTCATGACTGCTAACTTGAAGACGGAAAGAGAGTTTTAAATCCTGGAATTAAAAATCAGTGATAATCATGTTAGCGCATACTTTTTATCAAGTGATAGCTGCTTTATAGTTTTATTGCCTAACCTGAAAAACATCAATTGTCAGAGGACAGGAAGATAATACTGTCAGGAAATACATCTAACCCCTATGCTAGACACATTTTTCTGAAAATAAAGCCTTCTTGATTTTCACAAGACTAACAGCCATGTAAATATACTACTGCCAATGTTGCATATCACATGATGGAAAACATGGAGGAATAGGATTTTTCCCCCTGGCTTAATTGTCTGTAAACTCAAAATAACCAATAATCTAAAACATACTTTAAAATGGTTTATACAAACAAGCTGTTTTGAACTAACACAAACCAGAATAAAGGCCACAGTGATAGCATTTTTATCAAATATTTATGACGAAGGCTGCATGGGAATTTAAACTGTATTTTGAATGATGTTACTATTTCCACTAGCACAAGCCAGGATGCTTTTGGAGGGTTATTTTCCCTATTACACAGTCTCTTCAGGGCACCATTTGGAAATAATTTTAAAAAGATAAAATGCTTCTAATCTGTTACCAATTAGAAGAAACATGTGAACATTATTTTCTAATTTGAGACTCGAGTGCATCTCAAAACCACAGAGAAGTAATTAAAATAATTACGTCTCCTTCTGAATATTTCTATTATGCTCTTGAAACAAGAGGGTGGGCACTTCTTTGCCTGATCTGCCTGAGGGTTGAATGTATCAATAAGTACATCAAAGCCCTGCTACATGAACTGGCACAAAATCATAATTCCTACAAAGTGCATACATGGGCTCCTGGCAGCTGCACCCCCAGGGCTGCCAAACTGATTAGCTAGTTCCCTAATGCTCTTTGTGCAAACTTGTAGGACTTAGTTGGATGGAAGGATAGAGGAGAGAAGGAAGAGTAAGAAGAAAGTAAACACCCAGCCTTTCAATTTGTCCTATGAAAATGACCAATTTTCAGAGGCCTACCACTATAAAAATTACAACTCCATGAACTTGATAATAGCACTACAGAATCATCCTTATCCCACCCCACTGACTCAGAGATACTGAGATTTGAATGACTAACTCTTAAAAATTGGTAATTTCTTATGGGTTGGCAGGAGAGATGACACCAATGAACGAACAGAACATGCTAATAAATTTAAAGTGCATTATATATCAATTAGGAGCCTTCAATCACTCAAACGATAGTACTGCAATTAGGTTATAACAAAGACACATTTCAGAATCAGTCTCATAATTCTGACCTATACTGCTTTCCATTACAACATTTCCATTAATTTTAGAAAGGACTGAAGAAAAAAAGAAAGAAAGAAAGGAATTGTTGATTTTCCCATGCAACTCCATTCAGTCTGCCAAGAATTCAGTCTGCCTAGGTTTGAGTTTGAAATGACAAATACATTTGACTATACTGTATTAATTCTGTATGGAACTAGATTTATTATAGACACCCAGACATTTTAGCACATTCACAAACCACCAGTGCATTACTTTATTAAATTCACAATGTAACATGAAAAACCTCATCATTACAATAACTTGTTTTAGACTCTTTCCAAAGCTCTCTTCTTTTCTCTACAACTATAGCTGCTACCATTAAAATAGCAGGTTCTATCAGCATAAATATTTAATGAGGAACATGCTCCCTTTTCCTAACTGCACATTATTGAAATTTTCTTTCTACATATTTGATAACCTTTTTACTGATTAAATCACAACATTCAAGACATTCAATTCTGTATTTATCAAATAGGATCAATTTGAGGGCCTAGCTTTCTGCTCTGAGATTCAAAGCAATCCAATGCTTTCTTCTAGGCCATATTCATGAAACTCCTAAAGGGACAGTCTTCTGAGCTTCTATAGCATCTGCCTAGTGTACTGAAATCCAGGAGCTCTGATTTTGTACAGCCTGCCTATAACCATTTCAAGGAATATAAAAGACAGCCTGTAAGTTCCATATAATTATATGGAAAAGCCTGAAAAAATATGCTGACAGTTTCATTTAAGGGCAGAGAAAACAAAGTACAGGTGAGGATTTCAACTGATGGATAATTTTATGCGATCTGTGATTCCAATGATACAACTGTGTCAATACATTGTATTATCAAAGGTGTATACCACTCCATAGGCCTATACTAAAATAGAATAAAAACTGTGTAGTAAATTAAAGCAAATCAAGACAACTAATTAAAGATTCCAATTAAAAGCCCAAATGATTAAAATGAAATTAAAGTAAAAGGACGTTTCTAGTGGGAGTTCCATTGATGAAGCCTGCCACCTGAATGGCTATGTATCTTATAGTCTTCACTACATATATCCATGCAATAGCATCCATCAAGAATGATTAAAGAATCACAGCCCATTGTTCCACAGAATCTTTAAAGTCATGTCCTTAACTCCCAGGTCATAATAATTCCTTTGGCTTTCTGAAACTGCTTTGCCATTAGTCCCATGCTTCTTAAACATAAAATTCGGAATGCCTCAAAAGAAAGCAAAGGCAAATTAAATAAACACCTGCAGATTTACCTATTTTGCATAAATCCATTCCAGCTACAGGATCTATGATGATGAGGCTTGAGGCCTTTTCATACCACATAAATGACAGAACTTTGATTCCACTTTAACAGCCATGGTAACATCCTATGAAAGCCTGGGGTTTGTTGTTTGTAGCTCTCTAGCTGTGAGTTCCACATGTGCCTCCTTAAACTACAAGTCCCATATTCAACTGGATGCAGCTAGAGCAGTTGAAGTGGAATCATAGAGGTATATTTGTATAGTGTGAAAAGTTCCCTGAGCTGGTGGTTCATGATGTGATTAGGAAGAATCTGAAATCACATTCTTCAGTGACAGGTCTATAAGATATGAATTCTGTAGACAGCATGAGATAAATGGTAGAAGGCCACCACACAGATTTATTCTGGCAATGGCTCAGAATGACTAGATTCAAACTAGGGAAATTAATCAGTTTTCAAGCATTCACTCTCTGGGATTGTTTCTAATACTTTCTGTGGCCTCACTGACAAAAGCATCAAAAAGACCTGCTGTTAATTTAACTGCAAAGGACCCAGAATATTTCTGCTGAAATTACTCATCATTTATATGAGAATTCAAAATATGTGATCTGATTGAGCTACATTTACTCAACTTACTGTAGACAAATTTGCAACAGAATTTAGATGGTTGGAAGCAAAGCCCATCTAAAAGCAAGAATCAAGCTGTCTTCTGGTGCTACAAGTGCTTGCGTTGTCTACAGTCCATTTTATGTAAAGTCCCCTAAACATTACTCACAGCTTCCTCTTCCCCACATGTCTAAGGCCCGTTACAAACGGGCACCCTAGGACGGACTCAGACGCCCCTAACCCTAGCACGGACTGAGTCCATAACAAATGGCGGCGGGCGTTCCACATGACCGCCGCCATTTTGACTTAACGGACGCTCTGCGTCCGCACATCATGCGGCAGGAGTGACGCCACGAATGCGTGACTAGCGCCTCGTGGCGTCTCTTCCGGGCTGCAAGAAGGAGCACGATTTTTGCGCTCCTTTTTTCTGCATCCAGGAACCGTGCCGTTTGGCTGCTGTGGTTCCTGGATGTAGCAACCAGCGGCGGCAGCAGACCGCCGCAATCCGGCGGTCTGTAACGCGCCAAAGACTCAAATGCCCAGGGAAGAGGCTTGAAAGAGGACTGTCCATTCCCCTAAAAAAAAAAAAAAACAGGATGGGAAGGGGGTTACAGTCTTCTAGCAGGGATTCTGTTGTCCTAAATGAGGCCTTGGGGGTATGTGTGTTCTGGAACCAAACCCAAGGACCTACTATATATATGCATTATACACTATTGGTTCTTAACACTAGTATTTCTCAGCACAAACCCATTCATCACCCTACTAGAATCTATCTAACTTTAGTCTTACATAAACTAACAAAGGAATGCTCCATTAATGTACTGTATTTTAAAGTATATTTGAATTGTAATATAGAGAGGTGGCCAGCTGAATTTTCTTCATTTTAAATTTTCAATATATATGTTCACTTAAAAAGAACTGCAAAATAAGAATGTTAAAAGTTTCCAGGTATACAGTATTTTAATGTTACTTCCTAGCGTCCAAACATCACCATATAAATCCAAATTAAATCATTACTCCAAAGTATTGATAACAATTAGCAGTATTACTTCAAAATACTAGTTTAAAACAGCATATTTGTTTGGGCAGAATAATATGGTGGATATATTGATGGCAGGTGTAATTTGCACTCATTGCAAAGTATTGTACCCTAATGCTAAGATGTCTAAGGAGGATTGGGAATCATTACTGGAGAATGCAAAGAAACTGTCATTTCTCACAACAGTATACAGTAGCTGTTCTGTACTTGCCCTGGACATCACGCCCATATCAGTAATCTCAGTCTTTTAACACGTACTTAGGTTAAGAAATAAAGTCTTTAAAAAAGTCCACCAGATTTCTTAACTTTTGAAAGATTTTACTGCCCTTGCGAAAAGAATAAATTCCTGGTTGACATATCATTTCATCCTATACAAGTCTCAGTTTTACAAAACTGACATCATAAGATGCTTCATGTTTTAAGCGTGGTCACCTGTATTTTATTTCCACACTTATACAACAGTGGAATGTACTTTGTTCCCTGATGGGCACCGTAATGAGAACCCACTGTCAATCACAGCTCCATTAGTGTGGACAGACTTTCACTTCCTGAAACAATTTATTAGATTCCCAGAAGCAAATGGAACTTCTTCCTTTCCAGCTTTGTTTTAAGAGAGTTATTCAGGAGAAGGAGGTGTCTCTTCTGTTCCCGCTGGGTGCCTTTGTCTCCTCAGTTTACTCATGAAAACAGTTTCCTGAGTTTACCCACCTCTTCTGTCTTGGGTCTGCTCAGTATTTGCCAACACTTTTTCTTTTTCTCACACAAAGCGTACCAGCTGTTTGCACTTAGAGGCTGGTAGAAAACAGTCTAGTTAACCCCTTCTTCAGGACTTTTTAGGATGCCATGTGCTGCATAATAATTCAGAAACAAAGTCATTGTCTTTTGCATCTAATAAGGGATAACAAGCAACCTGGCACAAAACCTGAACAACACGAACACAAAATTGCTTTTAGAAAAGTTTTTAAATAGAATCCTTTTTAAACTAACTGTTTTCAGGCTCCAGGATGAAGTTGTTTTCATACAGTAAAACAGGGTCAGGTACTTAAATACTTCAAGTAGATGACAGGTGTGTGTGTGTGAGAGAGAGTGAAAAAGTGTATGTGTATGCAGTTATTATACAACTTCTTTTTCTACAAGGGAAAGAAAACAAAACAGAATTGGCTTTACTCCATGCTTCCAAATCTGGTCAAACTTGAAATTCAACACTTCCAGCATTTTTGATATTGCAATATCCCCAAGATCTATTCAAAGATATAACCGCGTTAGTCTGCAGAATCAGCATGTAGAGATTTTGTAGCACCTTTAAGACTAACTGAGAGAAAGAAGTTGGCAGTATGAGCTTTCCTCGACTTAAGTCTACTTCCTCAGATGCATCAGACCAAATGTATCTGAGGAAGTAGATTTAAGTCTACGAAAGCTCATGCTGGCAACTTCTTTCTTTCCGTTAATCTCAAAGGTGCTACAAAATCTTTCTACATGCCCAAGATCTATGCAATGGACATTTTGATTTGTGCTCTCTATAACATGAAATGTAATGTTAAATTGTTAAGTCTTAAAATTGCATTTGCTGTTTGCTGCCTTGGGACCCTGTAGTGGGAGAAAGCAGGGACGTAGCAAGGATTTTAGGAAGGGGGGGGTCCAGACTAAGTGCCACCATTATAATGGGGCTTGGGTACGGCGGCGCAGCAGCACGCACCATTCATTTTTCTAATGGAAGGGGGGGTCTGGACCCCAAGGACCTCCCCCTTGGCTATGTACCTGGAGAAAGGCAAGGTATAAGTGAATAGTAGTAGTAATAATAATAGGCTGTAACATTTGCAGGGATTCTGAAAGCTTTCAGGGAGTGGCAAAAAGGAGGTTGGAGGTTTTGGACTTGAAACTGCTAAGGCTGCTTGCTAGATAATCTTTGCCAGAAGATGGGATAGGAGACATGCAATCCTATTGCTTCTTCTGAATTTCTTGCAGTGCTTAATACCACCAACCACTCTGGAGTGTTGTGCCAGAATGTGGCTGGGAATAATTCTATGTGATAGCTCTGACCCATTCTGACAGGTTGGTCTTAGGAGTTGGTACTAAAAACCTCACCTCACCCCCTACATCCTTAGTCTTATAGAGTCCCATAAGGATCTGCTTTGTCTCTCATGCTGTTTGAAATGTACCTGAAGCTTCTGAGTAAAATAATCAGCAGAGCTGGGGTTGGTTACCACTGGAAAATGAATATAACTCAGTTCTCTCTCACCCATCTCCCGCCTCCACTACCTAGCATAGCAATATGCCTTAAAAGACCCCTCCTGCAACCTCCTCCCAAAATACACCCCAAATTAGCCAACCCTCATTCTTAAAACCAACCAACCAACTCCAGGAAGGGAAAGTGGGGACAAATGTCATAATCTTTCTCTCTTACTTCTTGGAATGAGTGGGTGGGGAATCTTGCTGAGTCCTCCAGTGCTCTTCAAAACTGTAGAGCTCTGGAAGACTAGACAAGATCCTAGTGAGGGATGATCTCACCAATTTTGCTCTATGTTCAATTATAAAGCCCTGAATGTCTTGGCAACATAAAAGAAGATATTCAGTTGCTGATGATGAGAAAGAATCAATGGCCTTTGCGGCGGTCTCCCGCCGGCGCCAGTTACTCTGCGTGGGAGCCGCAGCAGCCAAACCGCGCGGCTCCCATACGGAGCAAAAAAGAAGCTCCATTTCGGAGCTTCTTTTTGCGGTGCCTTTATGACGTCGCGAGGTGCCACTGGCGCATTCATGACGTCATAGGTGCCGCGACACGTCTGGACGCTATGCGTCCAGTACGTAAACATGGCGGCCCCCATGTGGAAGGGGCGCCGCCATGTTGTACGTATTCTATACGTACTAGGGTTGGGGGGGTGCGGAAGCACCGCCCCTTCCTAACCCTAGTACGTATAGAAGACGTACTATATGGCGGTTTGTATCCCGCCTAAGTGTTCTTCTGTCTGACAAGTGATTTCTTAAGTGAGTTTTCTGTTGAAAAGCAATCTCTCCAAAGTTGGGGATGGGTGGGAGGAGGTGTTTCTTCCCAGACAAGAATTAGCTGACAGTCTAATTGACAGAAGTGGAAAGAGTAGAATGAGAACCGGTATGGTGTAGTAGTCTAACAGGATTTGATTCCCTGGTCAGCCATAGAAACCCACTGGATGGTCTTGGGTGAGTCACACACTCTCAGCACTAGAAAACCACTTGATAGGTTCACCTTAGGGTCGCCATATGTTGGAAATGACCTGAAGGCACACAATGACAACAACAACAACAACAACAAGAGGAATAAAAAGAAAATTTTGGAACCCAATAATTGTAGAGTTGGAAGGAACCACAAGGGTCATCTAGTCCAATGCTCTGCCAGGCAGGAATACATAATTACAGCACTCCTCAAAGATGCTCATCCAACATCTCTGTTTAAAGACCTCCAAAGAAGGGGGGGTCTACCTACCATCCAGGGGGGCAGCCTATTCCACTGCTGAATAGTTCTTATACTGTAGTAAAGAAGATCTTCAAAAAGTTTAGGTGGAATCTCTTTTCTTGTAATTTGAATCCATTGTTTCTGGTTCTACTGCTACTTTTACTGTTGGTAGACTAACAACATATGACTAAAACGCATTACATTTACTTCTGATTAAAACTTGCTCAAATAAATAATTCTGTTTTTAAAGATAAAAAGTCTAGCCCTCGAGCTACTTTCCAAATGGTCCCCACTCTCACTGAAGACTAAAGGACCCAGAGTCCCAATGAATCTGTGGAGCCTTTAATATCATCTACTGGGGCAGGACAGTACAAGTAAAATAGACCCTTCTACATAATGGTACCAAGAGAGTTGAACAATTTCTCCAGAGAAGTTTGCTTTTCTATTTGTTGTTAAGGAAATCTTTGCAGCAGCCCCCATGCCACTGTTTTAAGTTTAAATGATTCACTGTATTGTGTATTTGGGGAATTAAATGTGGGCCCTTCTGCATAGAGTGTGTGTACCATGGGTCCACAGCTCCACTCCTTTAGAAATACTTGCTATAGTCACCTATTTGTTACTGTCTTCCATTCACTATTCAGGTTTGGCCAATTTATTTCGAAGCATAATGCAATACAAGAATTAAAGTGGTAATAATGGCCCCTCCCAATAATGGGCAATGGACAGCATCACTAAATGCTGTGTGAAGACCAGATATTTTAAATTTTTCTAATTCAGCTAATTCATTAGCTCTGCACATTAGTTCTAGTTTTGATTAAGGCACTATGTGAAATACTGTTTGATTACATCTTATATGGCATCATTTCACAAATTCCATTTCCAAAGAGCAGTTTGCCTATGTATCCTGAGTTCTGTTTATGTTTTTTTCCCCTATTACAAAAAATAGCTTCCTCTTAGGATATTACGGCTTTCTACCCTCAGGAAGTCTTGCAGAGGGTAGCCCTTAAAGTTCAAATGTGACCACTGAAGCAATCAGCCAACAAAAACAGTATTTACCTCCAAAGGCTAAGTGCCAGCAAAAATTATTTCATTTTGATAAAGTCCCAAGCTCTCGAACTAACAAACAGAATGGCCTGGAATGATAGATAAAATATGGTTTTTATCTGAAATACAGATGTATAGAAGTATAGAAAATGGTTAATGTGGGTCCATTACATCTGTTTCTTTACTGTCATTGTTTCTCTTGTTTTACAGCTATCTGTACACCTTCAGTGTATCTTTTTCTTCCTTAAACACAGTAGCTGACAGTCCAAATGTTTAAAATAATTGGATTCTGCATTCTAATTCATCTGTAAAGTATTCGTTGATTAAATTAGCCTAATAGATATTATTTCTTACATGACTGCATAATTTCATCCTGATTGGATCTCTCTGACACTAACGAGTCCTCCAATTTACTATTGACTTGAGAATCAGGCTGGATCTAACTACCCTCTTCTTTCGATTTTTCTTTCCAGGCTAAAAGTTAAGCTGATTTATACTAAAAGGGCATACTGTTAATGCTCAAGTGCAGTTGTGCAGTATATTTTATTCCTTAAGACCAGTGTTAGAAGAAATATATTGTTTTATATCATCTCGAGCTGCCTTTAATTTGCTCAGCAGGATGTTCTGAAGCAGAAACTAGCCATTTAGAGTCCTTTGAGACAGAATAGCATTTTCTGAAAATAAAATACTTTATCATATATAAACAGTTTTTCAGAGTGGTGAACAAATCCTCATTATCTCTATCAAAGATTATATACACATTTTTCTAAATAAATTTTAAAGTACGTAGGTGCTTTGCCCTTTATTCTTGCTCCTTTGGTGTTTCCCTAGGGCTCTCTTCTGATTTATTCCATGGGGTGACATGGAATTTCAGCTCATCAGACTTATTTTTTTAACAAAACCAACATGAAGAATGAGCTTGAGGTTTCATCAATTATATTTTTATTTTACAATTTATCTGGGTATTTTGTTTTCTTGACTAACGTGTACCAGATCATTCTGAAGGTGACAACACAATCTTTACGTTGGTTGGAAATCCATATGTTGCAAACTGGGAGATCAATCTTTCTATAGATATTTTTCCCCAACCTCAGATCAGTCGAGCAATCTGCATATTTTCTGGTTCCCAGTAAAATTGTGGCAGTGGTTAGAAACCCAACCTACTTCAGGTTTTATATCTTCCTTTTCTGGAGGAAATAGAAAAGTGACAGACTAGTAGTATATCAAATTGGTGTAGGTAGCATCTCCAGTTAGGGCTGCAGAAAAACAATCCTGTTTGAAATCATGGAATGTCACTCCTACTCAGTCTCAACAGTAATAGCTAAATCAGGGGTGGGCAATCGTCAGGAGTTAGGGGGCCACACTTGATCTCCAGGGCATTTTGGAGGGCAACACACTTCTAATGCACCCTTTGAATATTAAAAAAAAAAATCAGCTTGGCTTTGTTGTGTTGGGAAATTGGCCTCTCCTGATATAATATAACTGGAGGAGGGGAATGACTGGAAAATTGCCCCAGGGGGAACTGAGGGCATTTGGGGCAAAAACATTCAAAATAATTGGGAGAGGGCTGTGGGCCACATGAGGCCCACGAGTAACATTCTCCCCATAGCAGGGGTATATGGACCAAAGATTTGACTTAGTATAAGATAGTTTCTTATGTTACAGACTTGTCAGAAACTGCATATTGATTGAAGCAAACTTAGTGATGGCTCAAAGGTGAAAGAGGTGATCATTAATCCAGACTGCATTTTAAATGCAAACATAAATGTCTGTATGTCTCTGTAACAGAAACCAAGCCAATGTAGACCCCAGCCTCCAATAGTTGCCCAAACTGGGCTACAACAACAATTAGACCCATTTCAATATAGTGAGGAGGGATAATATGAACACCTTGCCACACAACCATCTCTGGCCTGGTGTTCTCACCATGCAGAAAAAGCAGTGGCACCAGGTATTTCTCTCAAATACAGCTATATTAATAAAATAATGTATGTGTAGCTTTGTCTATCTCCACCAGAGCTCCAAGGCTATTAAACTTGAAACCTACCTGGAACTTGGCATGAATACTAAGGAGATCCTAGGGGTGTGCACCTTGGAGTTATTTTGCTTTTTAAACCGATTAATTAATTTTAGTTAATTAAACTATTCAGAGGTCTGTAGGAGAGTAGAAGGAAAGGCTGAATGAGCATGAGAGCAGATCAAGAGAGAGAGAGAGAGAGAAAAAAAAGAGAGGGTTTGGGGGGTGAGGAAGAGAAAAGAAAGAGTCGAGAGTAAGAGAAATGCCCATGTACCTTTTTCTTTTTAGTGAAAGCCACAAATTACACTGCCAGTCCAAAACAGTGGTGGTAACTGCTTCTGCACTCTTTTGCAAAAGCCTTCCACATTGTAGGAAATGCCATGCCGTGCCAAGCATCCAGTCCTTGCCTGAATATTTAGAAAAAGCCATTGCTCCCTTAAAGATCAAGTGGGCAGCAGCCCCTCAACAGGAACTGGTGTATGTGCTACCGCCACATGCCTAATTAATGGCCCTGCCGGTCGCAGCTGGAAGAGCTGAGCTGGGGGTGATTAATTAAATTAGCTGGCAGAGGAAATTACAGTGGAAAAGCCAAAGTTTGATTGCTCCATAATTAACCACAGTGCAAATAATATCTGCATCTATAACTTCCAGCAATGAGATCAGAAGCCAATTGAATTTGGCACTGATTGAAGCTGTAAATATCCTGCAGTGAAAAATGATAGGTTTATTCTGAAGGGAAAACTTAAAGAAATGGACATCGATGGGATGCAGTGCACAACATATAAGGCAATTTTACAAAGATCAGGGATTTTAGTGATCAGTTTTCTCAGCTATTTAGTCTGAAGACTAAATTTTGCATTATATTTCTATGCTCATCTTCACATAGCTAATTTAAGCTCCAATAACGTAAATCTGTTCTAAAGCTCCTTTCTAAAGGAGTGACTAAAAGAGGTATGACTCACTAGAAATGTTCCAACTATATTGGTGTTTTCCAAACATGCTTTTTTCCATGTCTTTAGTACAACTGTTGCACCTCATGAAGTCAGTTTCATAAATTCAAAATACCAAACATTTAGATACATCTTCCAAATAAAGAATCTAAACAACCACAAGACAAGTCTTCCTCCGAATGATGCAAAGAATTTCTGAGGACTAGAAATGTGACAGATGCAGATTTTTAAAAATTGCAAATTCTTTCAGCTGATAGAGGAAAAGGAATCTCTCCACTCTCAGCAAATATCAACTACAGCAACATAATTTTTCCTCTATACCCTACCCAGTGAGGAAAGAGTTAAATCCCTTTTCCAAGCTTGCTTTGATCCCATTAATCAGTCCCCTTCCCCAGCTGATGTAATTTGCATTTAAAAAAATCCTACCCACTCAAAGCAAAGACACATTCAATACTGTGTTTAGGTTTGCTCTAAGAGATTTGTTTTTAAAGTCATAGTAACATCAGTGTATTCGCTCATACTCTTTGACCAACTGGGAATATGAATCTGAGTTTCATGGTAAGACTTGCAGACTGTTTGGCTGCAAGTGGATAGAGGTATAAATGTGTACAGGTAGGGCTGCTAGACTGAAAACTGGAGAGGGCTCTAACACCTTTAATAGTCACCACATTACTTTTAAAAGCATAATATAATTTAAAAACAGTACGCAGACCCCATAATAAAAGAACCATATGATCAATTAACCACCAAATGCCTGTTTAAATAATAAATAAATTCAGTAAATTTACACGGGGCAAAACAGATGGCAGGCAAGAGGCAGCTTAATCTCTCCTTCTCGAGTGTTGGATCGGGGCTGTGGCAACTGCAAAATGCCACTTCTGTTTGGCCCGGAAAAAGGGTGCCCCTGGCTGCCATAGCAGCACTTTTTGGTGCTCCTTTTGGTATGCAGCATGTGAATGCCACGCCAAATGAGTGCTGCAATACCACCTGCCATGTAGTCATATGGGCAGTATGACGGCGGCATCAGGATGGCATCGGAGCATGCGTCATCCAAACACCATGCCCTTTTGCCACCCCGATGCCCGCGCTTACTGTTTGTATAGGGACGGTCTGTATAGGGCCTTTGAAAAGGATGAAATGGAAATCTTCTCAAAGATAATCGTGAGATGGCAAAATGTTATAAGTATTTGTTAGAACAAGGATTAAAAGAAGAAACAATCAAGGAAACTATGATAAAATGGGCCCAGGATATCGGACAAGAAATTTATCTAGAAAGCTGTTAGACAGCATGGGAAAAACCAACCCAGTTTACATTGAAGCAAAACTTAAAAGAGAATTACAAAACAAATGTTACAGACAGGCAAAAGAAACACGTTTCTGAAACTCACTCTTACTAGTTGTGATCACTTGCTTAGGCAGCTTTAAGAAAGGGATCAGATAAATTCACAGAGGACCATCCATGACTGATGGAATGTACATGTTCAGGAAGAGGGTCTGTGAATACTCCAGACAATAGGAATGCTTTGCTTATGGCCTTCCAAGAATCTTAGCTTACGCTAGTGCTGGAAATGGAAAACAGAGCTCTTCTTATGTGCAGAGCAAATGATATATTTATGCAGCCTGAAGAACGCTTCTCAGTTCCTCAGTCTTCGTTTCACATTGTTGAATCAACACAATTTAACGGGTATGTCCACTGGGAGATACTATTTACTTTGCACTTCAAATCAAAGATTTGCCAGGTTAGCAAAATCCATTCTGAATGTTCTCAGAGGTAATTTATATTTTTTTTCTCAAAGCATTTTAACAGTAAGATACTATACTTAAGGAGGAAAAATGAAATGCACAGATACAGGATGGGCTGACAAAGGAGTCCTAGTAGACCACAAGCTAAACATGAGTCAATGGTGTGATGTGGCAGCTAAAAAATCCAGTAAGTAAATTCTAAACTGCATCAATAGGTTTATAGTGTATAGACTGAAAGAAGCAACAGTACCACTGTATTCTGCTTTAGTCAGGTCTCACCTGGAATACTGTGTCAAGTTCTGGACGCATGAAGAAGCATGTGGACAAGCTAAAGCATGTCCAGAGTAAGGCAACCAAAATAGTGAAAAGGTGGAAAGCATGGTTTATAAGGAATGGCTTAGGGAGCTGGGGACAATGAGGGCTATCCCTAATGGCAGCGCAGCCACGTGAATGTGCTGCCATTGGGGACAACATGGGTTTGCCATCTGTGAATGCTTAAATCTGCAGATGGCAAGTTCGCAGATAGCAAGGCTCCACTGTACAGTATTAGGTAAAGAAGTAGAACACCTCTCAAATGTAAACAGGTCAATAGCCATTTTTTAATGTTTAGTCATTACTACTGTAAACTCTAAACTCAGAACCCATTCTCTGCCACCAGTCACTTCCTTGGTCATGAGTAAGATGTTTTTCTCAGTACAAATTATACCTTGTATATGGAAAGTGGTGTGTCTGTATCATTCATAATTTGTGAGATTGAATCTGGTGTGGCTTTCTTTGTTGTATTTATCCTTGAATGACAATTCCATACTATATTTAGCTATTTTCCTGTCTGTACTATATTTAGCTATTTTCTCTCTTATTTTTTGAAAAGTTATGAAGTGTGTGGGAGGTGGGGGAGACAGAAATATGCACAATCAGGAGGATGCACAGAGGAGGAGTGAAAGCAGCATGTGGAGAAAGGGAACAGGGAGGGAAGAATGGATGGACGAGATGAGAGAACAGAGCAGTTGAGCATGAAGAAAAAGAGGGAAAAAGCAATGGACACACAGATCATGCTGTTTATTCTTTTTAAACACAGTGGTTTTTGTAACTCTTCAGCACCGGTGCTGGTGTCATGGTTGATAAAGGATACAGATTATCTTTTAACTGGCTTGAGAACCTGGTTCTTCGAAGTAGAACTGGAGGAAGAGATGGAATTAAAGATTTAACTTTAAGAAGTGAACCCTAACTGTTGGGGTTGTTGATTTCTTAAAAACAGTTCTGAGAATTCTTCTTGTGTAATCTTGATGGGGAGTAGAATGGACCTGGCTCTTGAATTTTTTGGGTGGGAAGGGAATAGTAAGTATAGATAGAATTGTTCCCTTCCTGTTAAGTGTGTATTTATTTTTAACTTCACCCATTCCCTTCCAGTGGGTGTGCAGGTGAGACATCATAGATGGAGGAGGAGAGAGGCAAATCTCCTTTTCAACAAGAATATAATTAAAGTATGTTTTACAACTTTTTATTATTTATTAATAAAAATAAATCACGCTTTCACTATTTTTCTTACTTCTGGGTTCCCAGTTGCAATATCTACCAAGCCTGATTCTCCATCAACAAGTCAATTATAGATGACAATTCTCTTATTATGAGCCAACCTGGCATTAAAGAACTGCACTCCAAGACTGGAGGCCATGTTGACAAGGCAATCCAACACTCTTCAGATGATGAAAGCAGTGGAAGACAGTAGATGTCTCTTATCACTAGTCCTTAACCTAGCCTATCCAGTTCTCAGCAATGTAAGTCCCTTGGTTTGTGATAACTGTAATGGGGGGAACCCACATGCTGCTCTATCATTGTGCTTACTCTCCAGACAAATATTAACCAAACATTGATACATTAAGTCAAAAAAGGATAGGCTCTGCTGATCAAAAGCACAACTATTTCTTTGTGAAGTGAACATGTCACTGATCCAGTCCTGTTATATTATACTTTTGATTAACTGCAGGGTGCTAAAACTAAAACAGGTTCTCACCAGCAGCGAAAATGGCTGCATTTGTACAAAACACCTGTCAAGACAAGTGTGTCTATTCCACGTAGACCTCTGGCTTTGGAAAAAGAAGGGTTAGCAGGAAAGGCCTTTCTAGTGATGTCCTTTAGCAAACAGCCATTCTGAAAAAAATCATCACACTCAACTAAATACTGGCAAAACAACTGATTATAAAGAGGACCTCAAAGAGTAAGAAAGGCTACATTTGGGCACAGGATCATCAACTCAATACTTCTTCCTCTCTGTTAGTCAAAATATAGTAATAATCCTTCTTAGATGAACTGTAGTCAGCAAAATGATGCAATATCCTGAGCCAGTGCAAGATTATGGGAATATGCATACTTGAGGGGAAACCTTAGAAATATTTTCTTGCCTAAAATTTCTTATGAAGATCCTAGATCCCAAGGGTATTTTGTTCTGGGGAAATGGTCTTCATCTTTGACCAGGAAGTGTCCTGAAGGTGTATCCTTCAGGTGTATCCAGGAAGGGTATCTTGAAACTATTATCTATATAAGAGCTCTGATTCCTAAGAAGAAGAAGGTGCCTGTATCCTCCTTCTAGAGGCGACTTGCTGGATCACTGCCTAGTCGGTGGCTCCCTCCTTTCAAGGTGAAATCATTGTGATTTTGGTCAGAGAATCTTGTTACCTTATTCCCTTCCTTAAAGTTCTAGCTCTAAGAGGACCTTGATTACCTTGCTGCTGCCGCCTCTTCCTCCTCCTCCGCACTGCTCCAACAAGTACAATTCTTTCCATCTTTCCATCGAGAAGATCCAACCTTTGACACACCTACAATCTATCTTTTGAGGAGTATCGTCTCTTTATAGGTCTTCATCCCCCCCCCTCTTGTGTGCGGATGTGTACAGAAATTATTATATAGACGCTGCTTTTGAACCCTTCTGTTGCTTTCCTCCCCCCTCCACTTAGGAACCCTTGAACTTCAGATCCCTTAATGCTAAACCCCTCAGCCTTGTGAATTTTTGCATTTGAATTAGTATCTTGCCATCCTGAAGTAACTGTTCTCTATTTGCTAGTTATCTGTGTTCTGTATGTACTGTTTGTTAGCTCTACCACACTATTTACTATTCTTCCCCATGCAGTTATTGTGTACATTTTGATTCTTGTGTGTTCAGTAGATTGTGCTGTGTGGATGTAGCTAATTGACTTCAATTTGCCAAAGAGGCCCTACTTAGATAGCAATTTCCCTAAGATGCCAAGGTCACAAGATCTTTGCAGGAGAATATAGTGTTTTTATGTTGTAATCATTTTAATTTGTAAGCTGCCTTGATTCCCAAGCTTGGGGAAAAGGTGGAGTATAAATAAAGTTACCAACAGCAGCAACAACAAGGTGGAGCTTGTTTGGAGCTTCTAGCTCCAGGAGAAAAGTACACTCCTTCCATCTGGGATGGCCATCCTCTTCCACTGCACAGCTTCAGGAGGGTTGTATGTGGAGTGCTGGGGGGGGGGGGAGGGAGACACCTACCTACCTAACTACCTACCAAGCCATATCAGCTGAATAAACACTAGTGATAAATGGGGAGACAGATGTTACAGCCAGATTTTCTGTACAAATGGAATGATGAACACTGAATGAAATTGTCACAGATTGGATCATAACTGCATGATCACTAAAAGCAATATGGCTTCGAAAGTGCCAAATTATCCAGTGGTATCTCACTGATTCCTAGATTCTTGGACAGAATCCAAATACTGATGGAGTTCAAAATTCCAGTTAGCAACAGACGGTAGACTGAGACTCCAATAAATATTCTCAGAACATGTACTTTGAAAACACACTTTGCTAACAACTGGAATTCCCTTTCTCATTGGGAACACCAAGACAAAGGGATAAATCCTCAACTTGACCCAAAGTGGGATCCCTCTTTTCTTTAATACTGCCTCTTTCAGGGTTGACTTGTTCACAACCGGTCCCAGGTACTGTATGTGTGCCAAGCTAACCACTGCCACTTTAGTTGTCAGTAGGACAACGATCAAACAGGTTACTTCCCTTCCACCTTGTATTCAGTCTTCACTCTTTGCAAGACTAGCTACAACTAGAGGGCTGTGTTTGCAAAGAAGAAGAGATAAGATGTCTTACTCCATTCTTTTGTTCTTCCAGCCACTTTGTCTTAGATGTTACATTGTGTGCATGAGATGGTTCTTCAATTATCCTGGTCCAAACCTACTTGTGGTGAAAGGTCTGGAAACCATGCCCTATGAAGAGTGGCTTAAGGAGGTGGGTATGTTTAGCCTGGGGAAGAGAAGGTTAAGGGGTGACATGATTGTTGTTAACTGTCCTCAAGTCGACTCCTGGAAATCCTGTGGATGAGACACGTCCATGACCTCCCTTTCCTCCAATGCTCTGCTCAAATCCTGCAGGCTCAAGCTCGTAGATACTTTGATTGAACCTACCCATCTAGTGTGCAGTCTTTCCTTTCTTTCTAAGGCCTTCCACCTTTTCTAGCATCATTGTCTTTTCTAATGAGCCATGCCTTCTCATGATGGCCAAAGTACAACAGTCTCAATTTGACCATCTTGGTTTCCTGGGAGAGATCAGGCCTGATCTGTTCAAGGATCCATTTGTTTGTTTTTTTGACCATCATGGTATCCTCAGCACTCATCTTTTACAACATATTTCAAATGCGTTAATTTTCTTATCTGCTTTCTTCACTGCCCAACTCATACATCCATACGTGGTGATGGGGAATACAATGGCTTGGACAATTCTAACTTTAATGCTCAGTTGTATATCCTTACTTCACTTGTATATCTTTCCTCAGTAATTTCCAAGACTGTGATGTTTTCTGCTAGTGGTATGACATCATCTGCATATCTTAGATGGTTGATGTTCTTTCCTCCCATCTTCACTCTTCCTCCTTCTAGATCTATACCTGCTCTTTATATGTTTTTTTTTCCTGAATACAAGTTGAACAGTGTCTGACCCCTTACTGTACTATGTTTAACAATGCAAAGGGATGTCATATAAAGGATGGAACAAGCTTGTTTTCTGCTGCTCCAGAGACTAGAACATGATTTCAGCTACAGGAAAAAGATTCTACTTAAATAGTAGGTAGAACTTTCTGACAGATAGCTGTTAGACAGTGGAAAATGCTGCTTTGGATAATATTAAACAGAGGCTGGGTGGCCATCTGTTGAGAGTACTTTGATCGTATATTGCTGCATGCCAAGGGTTGGACTGGATGTTCTGGCCTTTGGCAACTCTATGATTGTGGAAGGATAGGGGGTTGCATTAGCCCCTTAGGAGACACTGGAAGGCTAAACTAAATCCTAATCTAACTAAAGATAGTTATATATATAGCAGGAAGACTGAGAGAAATATCTTAGACTAGCAGTCAGGCTAGAGACACATACTAACTCTAAGATTAATAGTTTAAAATCTTGAGATAAAGACAATCTTAAAGAGAGAGGGACCTAAATACCTATCTATGGATTGGACCACAGCTTTGGCACAGCTTCTGGCCTATTAGGATGAATGCATCATTTAAACAGCATACCTCCAAAGTGACCTGAAGCAGCTTTATTTTGGCCTGTCAGTACGGGCTCTAAATAATGATGGGAAACCTATCTATATAATCTCTTATTCTTGACATCTCAGGGAAGCTGAGGGAAACTGGAGAACTCATAAACTGGGTCCCTTATATACTGTCTCTATTATTCCCCTGATTATTTGGGCAAGGAGGGCCAATATATACCCTAAAAGGTAAAGCCAACTTAATGTAGACATTTTTACTTGAAATGAAACAATGATATTTATTGTATAAAAATATGTATATATTGCAGAGCATCAAAGAATACTAAAGAAACTCTAAAAAGATGCTAACAAAAGAATCAGTAGAGTAAAAATCAAATCATGTAATTTAAAAATTGGACAGCATCAGAATTCATAAGACGAAGGAATACAAGTTTATCAGATCATAACCAGCAACTTCCAAATTCTTTGTCTATGCACATAGACAAACACTAACCTATACACACAGTCTTTTAGGAAAAACAATCAGGAAGATATTGAGTGACCCTTTCTTGAAAGAAAAAACTGCTACTGAGAAGGGCCTGCTCTTAATAAGGCCACTCTACTACATAAGAAAATCAACTCATTTGAGATGTGGTGCTGGAGAAATGTGCTGAAGATATTATGGATGGCGAAAAAGACAAATAAATGGGTTCTAGAACAGATCAAGCCTGGTCTCCTTCGAAGCCAGGATGACTAATTTGAAACTGGCACACTTTGGCTACATCATGAGAAAGCATAAATCATTGGAAAAGACAATGATGCTAGGAAAGGTAGATGGCAGTAGAAAGAGAGAAAGACCACAGGCCAGATGGACAGACTCAATCAAAGAGGCCACAGGACTGAACCTGCAGGATAATGGAGCAGTGGAGGATAAGGGGTCTTGGAGATGTCTCATCCACATGGTTTCCATGAGCTGAGTTAGACTCAAGGGCAGTTAATAACAACAAGCCCTACACAGAGCATGTTACAGTAAGCTAAAGTCACTTCAGTATGAATTTTGTCACTCTAACATGAATGGCATTCCTTTTCGCTGCATTACTTTAATGGGATACACAGTTCCATGCACATGTTGACATGGCATTTCCCCTCCTGCCCCCTCTGGAAACTTGTTTCCTGATGAAAAATTATGCAGCCCTTTGCCAAAGTGTGTATGTGGGAGAGATACTGATTAATTTGTAGGAGTGAAATGTTCAACTCTGCTTCTTTAATATGGCCGTAAATGAATGAGAGAAGTGCCAGTAATTTCAACTTTCATCCTGACCCATCACTTGTTTCTAGATCCAGAAGAACAAACTACAGGCATATTTCGGTAAATAAAGCCTCTGAAGATGAAGATTTTTACATTTTTTTACACACACTCAGCTCCTTTTTCTTTCTCATTCTCTGTCTAGCTAGAAGTTTTAGCAGCATCAGCACTGGGAGGATGGTGAAAGAGAACTGGAGAAACACAGACATCCTAGTTCCAGTTACAGCATTGTGTCTGCAATAAACAATATAATAAAACGTGAACTAGGAAACAGCACATTTCTGCTCTAGCCCAGTGTTTCTTAATCCTTCCTTTACCTTTAAATATATTTTGTTGCCATGAACTCACAAGACTTCTCAAGATTTAAAACCCAGATTATCACCACCACCACCACCACCACCACCACCACCACCACCACCACCACCACCACCACCACCATTAAGCACTGTTGAAAAGGGGCATGTTATTCTGTCATACCCCTCAGAATGTTTTGATGGGATTAGAAATGAACTGGGAAGTAGAAAAGATGTGGAGGGTTCAAGGTCCTGTGGACTTGGCCTTACAGCGAGGTAGAGGTGCAGCGCTATTTGGTGGGAAAGGAGACAAGGAGGAGGAATAGGAGTGGGCAGATTGAAGCACTTCTGATAGGAGACTGGACTCTTCTTGATGGGAAAGGGCAGTGGAGAGACGGGCGAAGGCTGGCTGGCTGTCAGTTCTGTTGCTCAGCCTGCCCCCTTCCCACAGCAGAGCAACCACATGAGAGGCAATGTGTAGGGCCAGCTGGCCAGCCTTTGTCTTGGCTCCTGTCACGTGGTCACTCCAGCATGGCGAGTAGGTGGGCTGAACAAAGTAATTGTGTACCCTCAGGGGGTCCATGGACCACAGGTTAAGAACCACTGCTTTAGCCAATCCTACCTAAGATGTGTGTGCCTGCCTACAACAGGTAAGATAAGTTTGGCTCACCTGGCACTCCCAGCATGTCATATATATAAAAAGGGGGATAGCTCTATATGCTTGGCCATTAAAATCTCAATCATAAAAAAGTGGACACTGGTGAAAGAAAAAATCATTCCTGGATGCATTTTGGAAGAAACCTTCAAGTGGTGTCTAAATAGTCTATTACTCAAACAATGCATTGTTATATTTTACATCTGTATATTTTTAGTTTTGAATAAAATGTTTGCTGAAACATGTTAAAGTGCTTTTCTATTTTGTGGTATAAAAATCAACCCCTATTCTTTCAATGTTCCTTCTGCCTCTATTATCAACTTTTCTGTTAAAGAAATAATGCCTGGGAAGACATCTACTTTGCTAACGAAGGTATAGATTTATAACAGAACCACAGCATAGTCAATGGATACAGAAGCTATTTCCTGGACTGGAATTTCTTATCTTCCAGTATCTGTGAATCAGTTTCAGAAGACTAACTCCCACAACAAATCTCTTGATCCCGTTAGATTTTTATCTAGCTCCTGAAATGGACACCCAAAGGTACAAAGGGGGAAGACTTTTAACTGACTTGTTTGCCAGATGAGCAACTCATGTTTTACGGCATCAGAATGGGAGCATGCAGGAGTGTGCGCTAGAGAAGACTGTATCACTACCAATCCACTAATCCATAGGCAGGATCCTAATCCCAAAAGGATTACCTACTCACCTACTCAGACTCCCAATCTGCAACACGGAGACATGAAACAAATGGGTTAGGCCATACTCTAATGCACCAAGGGAATTATTTGGGTGGCAAGGAAGTGTCTAGATGCCATAAACAACACAGCTCAAAACCTAGAGACGAGCAAGGAAAGCAGAAAGGTCTAAGGATCTGAGACTAGAATAATAAGCAGACCTGAAAGAGGAGCTTGAGGAGGAACAATCACTGTGAGAGGAGTTGTAGATATAACAGAAGACTGATGTTAACATACTGATCTGAAATAGCAGCCAAACCTCTGGAATTTGCAGTTGCAAATTATAATTTGTCATTAATATTGTAGCACCTCTGGAGTATCAGTCAAAGCTGTAGAAACTACTTTTAATAATTAACATTTGGGTCTAAGATACACATTTGAAAACATGCTATCTGTGCCTATATAAGGGGCGACATTTACAACAACAACAACAACAACATACTCCATTTGCTCAGCTGTGTTTACCTAAAAGTACAATTGGATATTTGGAAGATTATGGTTTACTGGAAAGAAAGGTACTGGCTATGATCATGACACTTGTCAAATTTTTCAGAAGCGAGCTTGTTTAATTTAGACATACAACTTAATATTTACTAATAAGCAATTAACTGTAAAGTACTCAAAGATGAGTTAATGAGGGTAGCTCAGTCATGTGAGAGACTGAATTACAACTCTCTGTGTGAATTAACAAAGTCCCTTTAACTAACAGAACTCGCTAAAATATCCTATGTAAAATCTGTGTCCCCTAGCAGCTGTTTAGTCCAGGGAAGCACAGCTGTCTAAACTTTATTGGCACTAAATGTCATCCTTGCACACAAATTGGATGCCTGGAAAACCCAAAGGCGCATCTTGGTCTGTTAGTGCTATCATATACAATCATATTCCCCAATAAGATGTGAAAACTGAAATGGAAAACGTCAACAAACCTTGGCTGCAGCATGGACTGGGGCAAGCCACAGTGACAAAAATTTACTTTGAGTTGTAATTAGTGACACTGTCATTTTCGTTTGCTCCTGCCAATTAATTTAGCCTGTCAAACAGAAAAACAGCAACATGCACATGATAATTTATATATGGAGAGATGGGTCTCACAAAGCTGTAGCTGCAGCCAGCAGAATTCCCTTGGAGCACTTAAAAAATAAAATGAAGGGAATGGGGGTGTGCATGGGGGTGGGCGGAAAGAAAGTTAAACTGTCCTTGTTATAATTGTTAACGCTGATCGCTCAAGTAGAAGACGGGCTGATTAAAACTCCAAACGAGCCTCTAGCTCGCTTATATCTCAAAGTCCGGAATGATAGAATCAGAGGAGTTTATTCATACCATTAAACCCCAGAGAACTTAATTGAAAGAAGAGCACAGCCCGGACCTTGACAAGCGGGAGGTCACAGTAATTGCTGCCGGACATATTTAACATTAAGATAATCAGGCCATTAATTACCCTTTGGATCATTAAATCAGCCAGTTGCAAAATGAAATTTCTGCCTCTATTACTCACTTGAGAGACCACAGGGGTGGCTTTTAATTTATCAGTGAGCTTGAGATACAAAGGACCAGGCATGAGGAAGGAGAAAAGGGGGAGAAGATGGGGGTTTGCTTCAGCAGAGGCAGGAATATCAATCCGCCAT
The DNA here is from genome assembly GCF_019175285.1 of Sceloporus undulatus. Classification (NCBI taxonomy): domain Eukaryota; kingdom Metazoa; phylum Chordata; class Lepidosauria; order Squamata; family Phrynosomatidae; genus Sceloporus; species Sceloporus undulatus. Next base: position 167,587,280 of record NC_056522.1, on the reverse strand, counting down.
GCTTGGTGATTGTGGCAAATTAACTAGGTAAGATAACCTCAGCTTCTAAAGGCAGAAGCTGGGGGTATGTAAATAGATGAGGGCAGACAGGGAGATCAGAAGCTGCACACCACTTAGCAGGATAATAAAGGAAATCATCCTTGATTATCAGTGCTAATTTGGACACTGCCGGTAGCTTGTTATGCGTGTTCTGAGTAGCATTTAATTAATTCAATTGCTTGTTAATGAGGGAAGTGACATGTGGGGAGCAGATGCCACCCAACTGCAGATGGGTTCTGGTCAGCCCATCACAATAAAATCTTTTAAAAAAAAATCTCCCTCACCCCAAAATGGGAAAGGTGTCAAGCATGGAAGAACATTCAAAAGGGACAGAACACTGACCTCATCAGGCAAAGAGATGGCAAGAAATAATAAAGCCTGACAACAGTGGATATACAGGTACTAATGTTCCCAGAGGCTATATTTGTAATAGTACTTACATCCTTATGCCAGAAATTCAAGACTAACATGACTACAGCCATAATTTTACGATCTGATTTAACAAGGCAAAGAAAGGTCACAATGCAACTGTTTACCTCTGAGCTACAAGCACTAGAGATTCTGCAGTTTTGCCAGTGTGATTGTTCTTGCTATTATATACCAATTAGAATAGGTAAGAGTGAATTCCATTCTAGACAGACCCAGCACTAGGGTTGCCACAGTTCAACATCTAATGCTGCAAGTGCGCAGTAGGCAGGAGCAAAGAGAGAGGAGTATCAGGTCCATGGGCCAGTACAACTGAGGAGCCCGTGTTCCCTCTGTACAAAACTTCAAGAACACCAGAAACGAAGCTTTGCTTAGGAGTAGACTCCCCTCTCTATTCATCTGGCACCCATTTGACTCCAGTAGCTGCTAGAATGGAGTCTGGACTGCAGAGGACAACAAGCACCCAGTATACTCATCTTTTCCTGGTTGCTCCTGTCTTCCTGCCAATCTGAGTCCAGGCTGGTTCAGCCTGGTGACTGATGGATGTGTGTATGTGTCAGCCCTTGGTTTCCAGAAACTCAAAATCTTTTCATCTCCCATCACCTATTGACAGGACTCTGTTTTGTAATCACCTCCACATTTTGTGATACATAGGGTTTTCAGCAGAAACATGAGGCTTTTCACACTCCCCATACCAATCCTGTATTACCATTGTTCATTCTCAGTGCAAAATGGTACCACCAGATACAGATTTGCCATTTAACTGATAACTTAGGCCCATGTTGATTCACGTTGACGATATTCAACAAAAGAAACAATAGGAAACTATAACCCAGGAGTCCTGTCTGGGAGGTAACTAACAACAACATGTTGTGCTATCAAAAAATATGGGATACTGCAGTATGCATCAGAAAACTATAATTGTGAAAATTAGCTAGATTTTCATTCATTTTCCCCATTAATTTTTAAAAAAAATCTGAATTTTTAATATTTAGTATATTGAAGAATTAAGCTGAATAGCTGTTGCACTTTAATTGTCCAATGGAAGAGGGGGTGTTTATGGATTTTATTTATTTATTTAGAGTATTTATATCTGGCTCTTCAGCCACAAAGGCTCTCAGACTGCTTTACAGATTATTAATTTGACAGCTACCTGTCCTCAGGTTTACAATCTAAAAAGACATGACACAAAAGAGAAGGTAATGGCAGTGGAGAAGGGTGTCAAGTGTAGCAGATACTGCCAGCTGTTCTCTCCCTCCAAGACAAGGGTGGTAGTAGTTAAAATGGAGGGAGAGCTTTTCAACTTCCTCTAGGCCTAGGCATGGTGGAGCTGTGCCTTCCTTTCCCTTTTTTCTCTCCAAGGCCAGGGTGGTAGCAATTAAGATGGAGAGATTTTCTCATAGAAAACACTCATTCCATCATGGACAAAGGTACCAACATGGTGGGCATGAAATACCTGTGGGCAAGAAGGGTGGGACTGATCTCACTCTGCTTTGCCCATTAGAAAACCCAGTGTAGTGCTAGGGCAGGCTGCAGGGTTGTTCATGGTCTACAGGACATTTATCTTAACCACCAGAAAATCATACTGTCTTGAACTGGATTGGAAGGCCAATATGAGGTGTTGGGTCGTGGAGACAGAACACAGATACTGCTTGTTTACCTCATGCCCAACAGCTTCTCTGATTGAGTTAGATAGAGGGCTTCTTAAGTGTTGTACAAGAACTTAAGAACTCTTTAATCAGATGTTCTAACTGCAAAGGAGGATAAGGCACTGCAAAATGTAAGATAACCAAGAAAAATGGAGAACATTACAAAATAAAAGCTAAAAACACTCATATAAATTCATGCTTCTTAGTCATGTTCCAAATGGAGGACATTTTGAACAGACAGAAGGTTGAAATGTAGGATATGTCCTAGAAAAGAAGGACCTCTGGTCATCATGTCTTTAATGTGGTCTACAGGCTGTTGATTTCAGAGATATTATGTTTCTAAGCGTGCTGTGAATAAGCAACCTTGATGTTACGATTCTAGCCTTAAGTAGGGAATGTGATATCATACCTTGCTTGGTTTTGTAGGATCAATTGCAGATAATGTGGCCTGATGAGATGGGCAAAGTATGCAGTACTGAAACATTCTTGATTCCCCCCCTTTTTTTCTCGTCTTGTTAAATTAGCTTATAGGATATAATTGGATGGCTCCAGGGTGTTGTTAATCCCTCTTTGTGTGAGGCAGTGGTGTTTGTAGGGAGCAACTGCAGATAGAATCACAGAATCATATTCTTGGAGGATACCATCTCGACCAGAAATGGACTGGAAGGTAGATCTCCAGATGTTTTGGCTTATGCTCTCAGGGGTCAAAGGCCACAGTGGCATGATTTGTTGATTGTTTGTTGTTATGTGTCTTCAAGTCATTTCTGACTTATGGTGACCTTAAAGCAACCTTATCATGGGGTTTTCTTGACAAGCTTCTTCAGAGGGTTTGCTATTGCCAACCTCTGAAGCTGAGAGAGTGTGACTTGCTCAAGGTCACCCAGTGGGTTTCCATGGCCAAGTTAGGATTCAAATCCTGGTCTCCAGAGTCCATAGTCAAACCACCACACCATGCTGGCTATAGTGACAGTGACATGATAATGGAAGTCAAAACCACAATTTCTGCCATGACAAGCTTGGCCCACTTCTGAATTCTGGCCTGGTTTAGGGCAATACAGTATTGTCTTTGGTCATCGTAACATGATCATTCTTGAGACAGCAACAAGGAGATTGTGGCCATGATGCTTATTTTGGAAATCTCTGGGGCCATGGTATAGTCTTAGTTTTGCTATACAGGATGGCTAGAGGGATCAACATACTGCTATGATTCTCCTCTTGTTACGGTGGGAGTCTACTACAGACCCCCAAGTCAGACTGAGGAATTGGATGATATCTTTCTAGAACAGATGACCACACAGTCAGAAAAGAGAGATGTAGTAGTGATGGGCGACTTCAACTATCCTGATATTTGCTGGAAGTCAAACTCAGCAAAATCCTCAAGGCCTAACAAATTCCTCACTTGCCTGGAAGACAATTTCATGGTCCAAAAGGTGGAAGAGGCAACAAGGGGGTCAGCTATTTTAGATCTGATCCTAACCAACAAGGATGACTTGGTTAATGGGGTGCAAGTGGTGGGATCATTAGGTGGAAGTGACCATGTTCTCCTGGAGTTTGTAATACAGTGGAAAGGAGAAGCCAGGCATAGTCAGACACGCATCCTAGATTTTAGGAGAGCAGATTTCAGTAAACTTAGAGAAGTATTGAGAGTGATTCCATGGTCAGAAATACTAAAAAATAAAGGAGTTCAGGACGGATGGGACTTTCTCAAAAGGGAGATACTGAAGGCACAATTTCAAACAGTTCCAGTGAGGAAGAAAAACGGGAGGTGTCTCAAAAAACCAGGATGGATGACTAAGGAACTTTCAACCGAGCTAAGTTTGAAACGGAAGATGTATAAGAAATGGAAAAAGGGGGAAATCACAAAAAAGGAATTCAAAGAAATAGCAGGCATTTGTAGGGGTAAAGTCAGAAAAGCTAAAGCGCAGAATGAACTCAGGCTTGCTAGAGAGGTTAAGAACAATAAAAAGGGCTTTTTTGGATATGTCCGCAGCAAGAGGAAAAAGAAGGAAACAGTAGGGCCACTTCGTGGAGAAGATGGCAAAATGCTAACAGAAGACAGAGAAAAGGCAGAATTACTCAACACCTTCTTTGCCACAGTCTTCTCAGAAAAGGCAAAGGGTGCTCAACCTGAGGATAATGGAGCAGAGGACAGAATAGGGGAATTTCAGCACAGAATAAGTAAAGAGATAGTAGAGGAACACCTTATTAATCTAAATGAATTTAAGTCTCCGGGACCAGATGAACTCCATCCAAGGGTATTAAAAGAACTGGCAAATGTAATATCGGAGCCATTGGCAATAATCTTTGAAAACTCCTGGAAAACAGGAGAGATCCCAGTAGACTGGCGGAGGGCAAACGTTGTCCCCATCTTCAAAAAGGGGAAAAAAGAGGATCCCAACAATTATCGTCCAGTTAGTCTGACATCAGTACTAGGAAAGATTCTGGAGCAGATCATTAAACAGAGAGTCTGTGAACATCTAGAAGGCAATGCCATAATCACAAAAGGAGACTCTATCACCTTCCGAGGAAGGAGTGCATTCCACTGTCGAACAGCCCTTACTGTCAGGAAGTTCCTCCTAATGTTCAGGTGGAATCTCTTTTCCTGCAGCTTGCATCCATTGTTCCGGGTCCTGTTTTCTGGAGCAGCAGAAAACAATCTTGCTCCCTCTTCAACATGACATCCTTTCAAATATTTAAACAGGGCGATCATATCACCTCTTAACCTTCTTTTCTCCAGGCTAAACATCCCCAGCTCCCTGAGTCGTTCCTCATAGGGCATGGTTTCCAGACCCTTCACCATTTTTGTCGCCCTCCTTTGGACACGCTCCAGTTTCTCAATGTCCTTTCTGAATTGTGGCGCCCAGAACTGGACACAATATTCTAGGTGGGGCCTGACCAAAGCAGAATACAGTGGCACTATTACTTCCCTTGATCTAGACACTATACTTCTATTGATGCAGCCTAAAATAGCATTGGCCTTTTTAGCTGCCGCATCACACTGTTCACTCATGTTCAACTTGTAGTCGACTTGGACTCCTAGATCCCTTTCACACGTAGTTTCATTCAGCCAGGTGTCCCCCATCCTATATCTGTGCATTTTATTTTTCCGCCCTAAGTGCAATACCTTACATTTCTCCGTGTTGAATTTCATTTTGTTAGCTGTGGCCCAGCTTTCTAGTCTATTCAGGTCATTTTGAATCTTGATCCTGTCCTCTGGGGTATTAGCTATTCCCCCTAATTTGGTATCGTCTGCAAATTTGATAAGTATGCTCCCAATTCTGTCATCCAGGTCATTGATAAAGATGTTGAATAGCACTGGGCCCAGGACAGAGCCCTGTGGGACCCCACTGGTCACTTCTCTCCAGGATGAAAAGGAGCCATTGTTGAGCACCCTTTGGGTTCGGCCGGTCAACCAATTACAGATCCATTTAACAGTTCCTTTGTCTAGCCCACATTTTACAAGCTTGTTTGCAAGAATGTCATGGGGAACTTTGTCAAAGGCCTTACTGAAATCAAGATATACTATATCCACAGCATTCCCTTCATCTACCAAGCTGGTAATTTTATCAAAGAAAGAGATTAGATTTGTCTGGCATGACTTGTTTCTCTGAAACCCACGTTGACTTTTTGTGATTATGGCATTGCCTTCTAGATGTTCACAGACTCTCTGTTTAATGATCTGCTCCAGAATCTTTCCTAGTACTGATGTCAGACTAACTGGACGATAATTGTTGGGATCCTCTTTTTTCCCCTTTTTGAAGATGGGGACAACGTTTGCCCTCCGCCAGTCTGCTGGGATCTCTCCTGTTTTCCAGGAGTTTTCAAAGATTATTGCCAATGGCTCCGATATTACATTTGCCAGTTCTTTTAATACCCTTGGATGGAGTTCATCTGGTCCCGGAGACTTAAAATCATTTAGATTAATAAGGTGTTCCTCTACTACCTCTTTACTTATTCTGAGCTGAAATTCCTCTATTCTGTTCTCTGTTCCATTATCCTCAGGTTGAGCACCCTTTGCCTTTTCTGAGAAGACTGAGGCAAAGAAGGTGTGATGAGAAGAAAGGCAGGAGTGAAATAGGACTGTAGTTAGAAAGGGAAAATGGGTCAAGTGAGGGTTTCTTCAGAATAGGGGAAACCAAGGCATGTTTAAAGGCAGAGGGAAAGGAATCAGTAGAAAGAGAGCGATTAATAATGTAAAGAAGAGAAGGCAGTATGAAAGGGGCAACAGAAATTAGAAAATGAGAAGGAATTGAGTCAAGAGAACAGGTTGATGGAATGGAAGAGTTCAACAACTTAGTTTGTCCAGCGAAACAGGAGAAAAAGTGGAAAATTTTATTGATATAGATGGTTGAAATGCTGGAACAACAGAAGAATCAGGGACTTCAAGATTAGAGCAGATAGTTTCAATCTTAATGTTGAAGTACCGATACTTGACTATAAGTCAAGAAATCATTAATAATAATAATAATAATAATAATAATAATAATAATTTATATTTCCCGCCTCTCCCTGCGGATCAAGGCGGAATTATAACCTATAAAATCAAACAATATATTTTCACAATATCATACTACATAAAATAATCAATAAAAACACGCCAAAATACAGTAAAATCATTAACATAGCCAAGTCATTGTCTGTGTCTGTACTACTGAATCAGGTGTAGAAAATTCTGTAAGATCCTCTATAAAAGATCAGGTGGATAGACTCGCCGGAATTGCCCCCAAAATTTTGGGTAGACTTATATAAGAGTCAATACATCAGTGGTACTTAGAAGGGTCCTAAAGCAAGCAAGTCTGATGCCCCAATTTCCATTGAACACCAATTCCTCCCCCCAGTCCATTTTGCAAGCCTTTGTTTCCTATTGGAAAAACTCCTCATTTAAAAGCACTTGCGTCTCTCTGCTCCGTTTTGCAAGCCTTTGCTTCCTATTGGAAGAACTCCCCACTTATTTTTCTCTTGCTCCATTTTGCAAGACCTGGCTTCCCATGGAAAAACCTCTCCATTTAAATCCACTTGCTTCTTTCTCAGGTCTGTTTTGCAAGACCTGTCTTTCTATGGAAAAAAACAATCCATTTAAATCCACTTGCTTCTCTCTCTGGTCCCTTTTTCAAGACCTTGCTTCCTATCAAAAAAACCTCTCCATTAAAAAACATCTCTCCAATCCATTTTGCAAGACCTTGTATACAGTATATGGTAAGTTGCAAAATCACTGGGAGAAAATGAGAGAGGAACTGGTGGCGAGGAAGGGCCCAAGCTCGACTCAGGCTTGCATCCTTCTGAGGAGGGAGCTAAAATGAGTACCCAGACTGTTGGGGGCAAATTAGCTTACTTGCTAATTAGCTTACTTGCTGTTCACCGCTATGATCTTTGGAATAGCGGTATATAAATAAAACAAATTATTATTAATTATTATTAAGTCTTTAGCAAAGAAATAAAGGTAAAAAGGAGACAATGTGGCTGCTGCTCATTGGCATTTATCAATGATATGTAATAATTCTGTTTAGCCATAAAAATAATACACAAGAAGGAAGAAAGAACAAATTTATAATGAATAAAATCTGCTCATTCCCTGGTCTTTTTCCATTAACGCTCAGCTGCTTGAGAACAAGAACGGAGATACCGAACTATAGGCATGAGCCAGGGCTTTGACTTAGTAGAAAAGGTCATGGGTGTTGATATGGGGGCAAAACTGTCAAGAGTTGTAGATAAGGTTGAAGAGACAGCTGGATCCACAGCATCACTAAAATTTAAGGAAGAAAGGGAAGAGTCCAATGCCTGGCTGAATGTCTCAGGATTAATGGAATGAAGATCCCGGAAAGCGTGTCAAACTACTCGATGGGGAGGTGGGTTATGGGCAAGAGCAAAAGAAATAAGATAATGATCAGATGGTGGAAATTCACTGGCTGTATAATCGGAGCTTGCACACTTTTTAGTAAGAACTAAATAAAGACAATGTCCAAGAGAGTGTGTGGGTGAGTTAGAGCAAAGTTCAAGACCAAAGGAAGATAACAGATAACTAAAGCATGTGGTTGCAGGATTATTAAGATAGTCCATGTGGATATTAAAGTCCCCTATGATTAAAGATTAAAGATACCACTCCAATCTTGATCTGGGCACAGGACACAGGTGTAAAAAAGCCAGCTTTTCCTAAAACTGTGGAGTAAAATGTATGTTTTTAAAAATTGCATTAAAGCCTAAAAGAGGTGCTGTCACTGTAAAATTTGTCATATGGCATGTGTTCCAACACCATCTGAATCAAGGTGGGTACAGATTTGTTTTTTGGGTTGTTGCTAGTATGGATCAGGGCTTAGATCATGTTCTGGTAATAGATATCTATGTACAGTGCCAAAAAGTCAAGCCAAAAATAAATGGGCAGCACGTTTGTATGCAGAAAATATATCCTCTATTGCATGCTGAAGAAAAAACAAAATATCAGAGCAGTTCCATGAAACAAACGTACAACCAAATATTTTACCAGTTCCAGTTCTGACCACAAACTTGCCCTTTCTGGTTTCCAAAGGTGTAACATTCTTTTATCAAGCAAAGTTTTGTTCCCATGAGCTGTTCATCAGGCACTGTTCTACTGCTTTGCTAGTCAAAACCAGTGCTTTAGCCGCCTGCTTTAAACAATATCAATAACAACTGGACAGGAAAAAAAAATCTTGATTTGTACCCCAATTCATTTAATTGTCATAACATTGATCAGTTTTAATTTGACCCACATTACTGAGGGAGAGTTTAAGGGCAGGTGCCCCCTAGACATTAAATTTAATATTGAATACACTTGGAAAAAATGTCAGCTGTTGCACAATCCATACTGAAAGATTTTTCTTTTTTCTCCCTTTCCTGGGAGTAATTAAAAGATGCTTTTCTTGACTAATGATCCCCCGTTTAGAAATGGGAAGTCGATATTCCTCCTGCAGCAGTCAGCTTCAATTTGTCACACTGTTCCAGAAGTTTGAGAAGTGGTTCTCATGGCTGTTTGGTAATTGCTGGAGCCAATTACAAGCCTTTTAAAGCTGACCTAATCAGTGGTCCACTGACAACAGTCAGAAGCCAGCTGGTCTTGCTTTGCTCATAGTTTCAAAAACTTTTTCTTCCTTTCTTTGCTACTTTACAAACTTTCTGTGCTTCTTCCTTTGTATAATCACACAAGTCACAAACCACAAATGTTAACGTTTACAAGTTGCAGGCACTTGATAAGATTTTTCTTGGGGATAATATGATACCTGGGCTTAAAAGTTTGGCGTGGCTTCCACTTTATTTCTGTATATAATGAGTGGCCTGTTTCTGATTGCTAGGATATAAAGATAGGTTTGACATTGCAAATGTTATGATCTCCTGAAATATTTGAACTTTCACAGTGTCAATTAAAATTACTAGGGTGAAATTATTTCCCATAAACTCAACAAAGTTTGAGCTTAGATGAAAATGTGTCCTGAAAATGAGTCCTACTTTCTTCAGCCACCAGTATCCCCCGGGTTCAGGCCTGGAAGTAGATTAAGAATGCTTGCGGGAAGAAGACATAAATCTCCAATAGTCTGGTATCCCACGCACCAAGAAGGTATTTTGCTCTGACATGCATACAGCCCTTCCCTCTGCTTGCCAACTGTTGAAACGATGGTGGAGAATGAGAAAGGAAAAGATGACAAAGTGGAATTGCAAAGTTGGCAATGAGGGAAGATAGAAAGAGGATGTACAGAAAAGTAGCAAGGATATCATATGTAATGGGGAAGAAGGTAAGGATTTGTAAATAAGTGTAAAAATTTTATATGATTGTTAAACAGACAGTAATTGTCATTGAGGTTTTCATTTTGGGAAACATATAAATAAATAAATAAATAAATAAATAAATAAATAAGAAAAGTGGGGGAGAAGGGTCAAAGAATGTGTGCACAAACAAAAATAAGGTGAAGGGGAAAGATGAGGGAAAATTTTAGAGTCCTTTCTCCTCAAAGCATGACCTCCATTTATTATTATGTAACATACAGAGAGCAGTTATACCCTGCCCTTAAGCCAAAAAGACTCCCAGAGTGGTTTACAGATTGGTAATAACTTTTTAAAATACTGATATCAGTATACCACATTAAAGGAGTTACATACAAAATGTACAGTGTTAATTACAGAGAATAAAATACTGTTACCATTAACTCCCTACCCCCGGATATAATCTTTATTCTCTTCAGTACAGATTGGCATGTCTATTTTCTACAGTTGCCCACAGTTAAGAAAATTAATGCTATCACATAGAACTCTACCAGTGGATTAATTTCACTTGCTGCTCTAAGCTTCAGTTACAACAGACAGTGCTGGAAACCATCCTACTCTTTCTTAAGGCTATCATTCCTTTAACATTTTTAAAACAATTAGATACCTGTTCTGATGTTTGTCCAAGAACATGCTGATCACGAGTATTATACCTTTCTTGCCTTCATCACACTGAAAGACTAGAAAGATTTGTTGCCTTTGCTGACACCTTGTGTTTGAAATTCTAGCTTGAACTAACTTTATTAAAGTAAATATGATGAGCTGTGATTGTAACAAAGAGTTATGCACATTACCACTTAGCAGAAAACAGAAGAAACACTCCCAAATTACAGAAAGTGGTACAATTTGTTAATCTTTAAAGGTCAGTTTTACAGGACAAACATGTATGACACCAGAAAACAATACTGCCTAATGGGTTAAAAATCTATATTGCAAATTATTAATTACAAGAATTTATTAACTGCTTTTCAATGCACCAGACTCCCAAAATAATGAACTAATGTGAAAAACAATGCAGCCCATAGAGGATAAGGTCCATCTGAGTCCCCATATGTTGACTAAAATGACAGTGAAGCACAACTGATTTCAAAGGGCTACTGAAAGGTGAATTTTACTGCATTCTACTTCTACTTCTTTATCTAAAAGTTCATCTTTATCAAAGTTTAAATAGAATTTCTTATCATAAAAATTCTAAATATAAGGATATAATATAATTGCAGAGCCTAAAGATGTATTTGTGATTTCATTCTCAAAATGAACCAAAGGTGGCACCAGAAATTCATTTAGTGGTAACGAACTAATTTAATAAAGTACTGTCAATGTTATGGTACACATGTTAATGTATTCATCCCTTATAGGAAAGACACAAAAGAGACTCAGAGTTATCTTTGCATAATGTTGTGAAATAGGAGATGAAGAACAAACAGTCAGGTACACACAAAATCACACATCTTTTCTTTTAGTTTGGAAAAAAGTACCAAAGCTCAACTGCACTGTGCAGCCTGAGAAAAAATGAGCTCTGAAAGCAAATGGACTGACTTTGCTTGAAAACATTTTATTTTATTTACACCCCACCTATCTCCCAAAATGACTTCCAAAGCAGCTCACAACATAGATTAAAACAAAATGTGGCTAAAATCCAATCATAATATTAAAAACTTAATGCAGTATCCTATTAAGAACAGCATCAACATTAAAAAAACATTTAAAACATAATAAAGAATAAAAGTGCAGCACCTGCTCATTGAAAAATGTTCTGCATCAACCGGTAAATAGCCTAATGCCTGTTTAAAGCAAAAGGTCTTTCACCTGTTGGGAAAGGGGGGGGCAAACTAGCCTCTCACAGGGAGAACCACAACCTTGAAATTGCCACAGAGAAGGCCCTCTCATGTGCCCTTCCCCGAGATTCTCAAAATTCAACCACATAGGAGGATACAGTTTTTAAATAGTCTGGACCCAAGCTGTATAGGTTGCATCCAGTGATGCTACATGGAGGTATTCAGGATAGACAAAAGGCACATAGTAAAACTATGGAATTTGCTACTGCAAATGTAATGATGGCCACTAGCCTGGAGGAATGGAGAACAAGGTTATTAATGGCTATTACTCATCATGGCTTATATTGCTTCCAGTATCACAAGCTGTATGTTCCCAACTGCCAGCTGCTAAGGGAACATGTGTGTGTATGTTTGTGTGTGTGTGTGGGGCTATTACTGCAGGCTTCCCAGAGACATGCAAATTGCTACTATAGTCTCTTTCACTCTTCACGATTATAGGAATATGATACCACTTTAACTGTCATAGCTGCTTCCTGTGGAATCCTGAGGTTTGCAATTTGGGGAGGCAGTAGAGGAGCTCTTTGGCTTCTTCTAAATGCTCCTCCCTGACCTGCCAATCCCAGGATTCCATAGGATGTTGCTATGGCAGTTAAACTGGAATCATATTGCTATAATTCTGTGGTGGAAAAGAGGGATACGGAAAGGCAATGCAGGACTAGGTAGACCTTTGGTCTGAGCCAACTAGGGCTCTTCTTATTAGAGTTTCATGTACACAGTAAAGTGAAACTGGCTCTTAAACACACTCAAACAGAAGGCATGTACTCAATGACACAAAAGTATATCATGGCCTACATATGACCTCTTTCCCCCCTTGCTGGCTATAGAAAGGACTATAATGAATTATGATGTTTTGGTAATTCTGCAGCTCCAAATTTGATCCTGGGATAGGGGCAGATAGCTGCCAAGGCAGCTCACAAGATAAAAACAATTTAAAAGAATTCACAATAAAAATTTAAAAACTAAATGCTATGGTGGTTCTTTTAGCAGTCAGTTCTTTTACAATATACTGGAATGTATACATTAAGCATGAAGACAAACATTAATGAGTCTAATAATTGGAAGAGGTGGACCCAATGTAAAAAATTGTCATCCAGCTTGTGTTTCCATTTTATGTTCTCAATTATTCATCTTCCAACTTGATTTATAGTTCATAATCTATGAACTGACCACCTGAAAATTGTTAACTTTTCAGCACTCCTTTTTAAAGGCTTTGTGTGATTTTTCAGTGTTTGGACATGTCAAACAGGAGTCTGGAAGCAGCTATTTTATAATAGGTTTTAGGTACGGCATAATTTATACAACCTCAAAGTGTTATGTAATAGATTAATGAGTTTGCTTAGGTATCTTTTAAGGCCTAGTGTGTGCATTCTTTGATCTGTTATGACTGGGCAGATTGTGGGGCACAGAGGTGAAGAACTAAGGTCAATTTTGAGGGTTTTCCTCTAAAGAGACAGCATTTTTTACTTAAATATTCTGTGTTCTGCAGGGCTCTGCGGTTTTGGGCAGGAGATGTTGACACTCTTGCTGACAGGTCTGAAAGAAACCTCTTTTCAACCCCAAGGCTAAGGTTTGACTGTAGAACAGAGCAAGAGGAGTCTTCACAGGAACTGAAATGCTTATTCTGACTCAAAGTGAAAGAGCCAGAGTGGCATAGTAGTTTGAGTTTTGGACTACAATCCTGGGGACCAGGGTTTGTTTCTCTGCACAGCAATGGAAACCCACTGGGTGAGTTGGGCAAGTCAAACGCTCTCAGCTCCATGCTAGGTTGCGTTAGGGTCATCATATGTCGGAAACGACTTGAAGGCAACAATAACACCACCAACAACAAAAGAGCATGTGTTGTTAACATATGAAATAGTAAAAATTCTCATGTCTTTTACTAAACTACTCTTGAAACAAAGTAGATATAGAACAAGAATCAGTTTCCTAACAGTTTAGACCATTCCATGTAGTCAAAGAACTAGAAATCTCGTTTGTTTGACTAGAAAGAAATTCCTTAATTTTTGGCAGAAGGAACAGTCTTGTGGCATCTTAAAGATTAGTCAATTTTATTATGCAATGAGATCTTGTAGTACTTTTCAAACTAGGCTGGTACCTCTGAACCAATTTCAGAAACTTCAAGTAACTCAAAACATGGCAGCCAGATTGGTTACTGGGACATCCAGCAGTGATCATATCACACCAATATGAAAATCACTCCACTCACTGTCAAATAGTTTCTAGGCAAGGTACAAAGTGTTGTTGATTACCTTGGAAGCTCTACATGGTTTAGGTCTTGGTTACCCACAGGGGTGCCTCCTCCTGTATAATTTGCCCTGTACACTCAGGTCCTCTGGGAGATATTTACTCTAGTCAACCAGAGAATTTTTTCTTCAGATGCCCCTTGACTGTGGAATGATCTGCAGGAAGAGACTGAACAGCTGAATCTGCTGTCTGAATTTAAAAGAGAATTAGTTCTAGTTTCATCCAGCAGGCCTATCCAGTTGATTTTTAAATTGTAATTTTATTTGATGATTTTTAAATGTGGATTTGTTTTAATACATATGTGTTTTGTTTGTGCTTTTAAACTGATGCTGTGTTTTTAGCTCATGTTGTGTATTTGTTGTTGTTCCCCACGTTGATCCATGGGGAGAGGCAGGTAAGAAATCTTCACCACCACTACCACCACCACCTGTGTGAAAGAAGTTGTAGCACACTGATATTTAAGACTAACACAGCTATGGTCTCTGAATTCAATTTTATTATACTGTATAAGGAAAGCGGCCTCAGTGGCAGAAAGTGCCTTTTATCAACTTTGCCAAGGGATCTTGTAACATCTTTGAGACTGAGAGAAACAGGTTGGTACCATAAGCTTTGTAGATTTAAGTCTCCTTCATCAGATGCTTAAGTCTACAAAAGCTTAAGCTATCAACTTCTTTCTCTCAATCTCAAAGATGCTACAAAATCTTTTTGCATACAGTCTAACACTGCTATGTCTTTGTATTTTATCAGTTTTGACAGATGTATTCTACCTATCCTACAGGTTAGCTATAATTATTCTCACATGGGGCAATCTTCTGCTCAGAGTATTATGATGTATTATATTGTCTTTGAAGACAATACATTTGAAGACCATCCAGAAACATTAGTATGTGCAAGGCTCCTCACTGGGACTTGTCATTTGAACATATTATTCCAATGCTGCATTAAATATACTGGACAACATCAGTTAGCATCCAGGCCCAGTTCAAGATATTAGTGTTTTATTAATGTTTTATGACAAATCTTCTTGACAGAGGAGCTTCTCTCACTTGTACATGCCTGATAATTAACATAATCTTTGGATGGTCTTCCCTGTGTGCCATTGCCCCCAAGAGCATGACAGGTGGCAACGAAGATCTAGCAAGATATACCATTCTTACTGGTGGCCTCCTGTCTAGGGAATGACCCTCCTAGGAAATCCACCTGACATCCTTATTAGATACATTTAAACAGCAGACCTTCCCCTTCTGGCCTGCATTCAGATGCCTATCCAAGTAAGTACCAATCTGGAGTTTCTGTATCTTGTATTGGTTTCCTTAACTTTTACTATTTACGTTTGATTGCTTCCTTTCAATGTCCTAATATTTTAACATTCTGATAAGGAATCAGATGGCTTATTTGTTCCGCTTGTGGTTTACTGGCTATTTTGTAAATTGTTCCTAGGACAGTGGCCAGTAGGGCAATATTTAAATGTAAATACTGTTTACATTATCACCATATTCAAATGATGAATATTCCTAAGTCCACACATATGTTTTCGAAGTCCTGGTTAGGTATTTTTGACACATATGCTTTTAAAATACTTGTATGTACAATGAAGCAGCCTACCTTGTGGAGTCTGGAGAGGGTTTTGAACGTCCCTGGGTGTTTTCTTCCCACACGCTATTTGCTAGCTCGTTCCCAATGGAGGACATTACTTTGATGAGTTCTATAGGCCAGTCGTCCAAATCAAGGGAACGGACACGTGAAAGGTGTGTGCCAAGGTTTCGGTGTATCCCTGAGCATTCAATACACATGAGCGCTCCCAGATTTAAGCTTGCCCAGTCAGGATCTATTGAAAAAGAAAAATAATCAACAGAATGAAACTCTCCTAATTGTAGGCTGACCAGAAGAACTTATCTGCAGAGTTAACATGTTGACTGAGTAATACAAGCTACTGAAAATCCTGAGTCCCCTACCCTATTCTAGGTCAGATGACACAATCTCCAGTCTCTTCAAGAGCGTATGGAATTAACACAGAAAACACTTGTTTCCAACACAAACACCTAGGAAATTTGCTATGGGATAAGGACATGTCATTTAGTTTTCCAAGGAAGATCAACCCTATTGCCTTGTCCTTGTTGAAGCCTTGAGTAATGAGAAGGAAACGATTTATGTTCTTACATGAAGTAACATATGCAGTCTCTTTAGATGTCATAGGATAAATATTCCTCTGAAATATAGCCTATATCACCTGGTATTCATTGGTGGTCTCCCATCCAAGTACTAATCAGAGCTGGCCCTGCTTAGCTTCCAAGATCACACAAGATCTCCTGCCTGTCCAATAACGTAGAACTTAACAGCTAAGTTGGTAGACACTCTGAGATATTTTCAATGTTAAAAGAGCAAATAGAAAGCAATAATAATCAGAAATAAATATTTATTCATAATGTGTTTTATAGAGAAGGGCTCCTTTCACCTATCCATGGCCTTTGGTAGAATGTGAAGAAGGAAATGTTCTTTGCTTCCTCACCTCCTTCCCCTATAGCTACTATACTGCACTTAGGGCAAAAAAATAAAAATAAAAAATGAAACACATAGATATAGGATGGGGGACACCTGGCTGAACATGACAATGTGTGAAAGAGAGATCTAGGAGTCCTAGTAGACCACAACTTGAACATGAGTCAACAGTGTGATGCGGCAGCTAAAAAAAGGCCAATGTGATTCTGGGCTGCATCAATAGAAGTATAGTGTCTAGATCAAAGGGAGTAATAGCGCCACTTTATTCTGCTTTGGTCAGGCCTCACCAAAAATACTGTGTCCAGTTTTGGGCACCACAATTCAAAAAGGATGTTGAGAAGCTGGAGTGTGTCCAGAGGAGGGTGACCAAAATGGTGAAGGGTTTGGAAAGCATGCCCTATGAGGAGAGACTTAGAGAGCTGGGTATGTATAGCCTAGAGAAGAGACGGTTAAGAGGTGATATGATAACCTTGTTAAAATATTTGAAGGGATGTCATATGGAGGATGAAGCAAGCTTTTTTTCTGCTGCTCCAGAGAACAGAACCCAGAGCAATGGATGTAAGCTATAGGAAAAGAGATTCCACCTAAACATTAGGAGGAACTTCCTGACAGTGAGAGCTGTTCGACAGTGGAACACACTCCCTTGGAGAGTGGTAGAGTCTCCTTCCTTGGAGGTCTTTAAACAGAGGCTGGATGGCCATCTGTTGGGGGTGTTTGAGTTCCTGGACGGCAGAGGATTGGACTGGATGGCTCTTGTAGTCTCTTTCAACATTATGATTCTCTGATTCTACCCCCAGAAAAAAGTAGGGTTAGTAGCGTTTCAAAAGCAGTACAGACTAGCGGAGGCCTCTTGTCTCCTGCCTTCTGGCTGGTATCTTACGCAGAAAACACACACCAGGAAATAGTTCTACTGGGGGAAAGAAACTCTGGAACCAACACATTATGCAGTTTCAGTTTTTAAATTTAAGTACATTTGAGAATCTCAAGCTTCCCTACTCAATATTTCATAGCAGTACAGGAAATGGATAAAACGGTGTGTACTGGACCAGCACTTGGCTAACACTCTGTTCTTAGCCTATTTTAAAAAAGTCATTCTAGTACACAACAGGGAAGAAAATAATCATAATTACTTTTCTACTATTTTGGTTTGCCCTCCCTCTGCCATTACACTAGAAAAAAATTACTTCAATGTTTTGAAGACCATATTTTTCTCTTAGCAGGATATAACTGTGACATGGTAAGCTGAAAAATGAGTGAAATTTTTAAAAAGTCTCTTTCCTCAAAAGTGCTCCAGGTCAGTCCTAACAAAAAGATGAGATTTTAATCTAAGCGGCTTCATCTGTTAATTAGGATTTAATAGGCATACACCACACAAATCAAATTCCATAATGAACATTAACTTCTAAAGGGAACATGTAATACAATACCAAGAGGGCAAGAACAGGAATAGGTGTTCACGTAACACTGAAGCAAAGAGACGGTAAGCTTTATGAAGCTCAATATAATATTCCTTGTGCAAAAAATGGTTGTACTTACTTTGTACCTCACAGTCCACACAGCGAGAATTGCCTCTGATGTTTCTTATTGACTGAAGGGCCATGGCCTCATTCTGACTTGTCAGTCGGGACTGTATGTATTTAAAGAAACACACATACAAGAAATAAGAGCCCAAAGAAAAAGCAGACACAACATCACTGTCAGATGGTGAAAAAGAGTTCAGACCCAGGTTGAATGAACATGATCGTGGAATTTGATGTCTTTGGTTAGCTTCTCAGAGAGTTGATCCTTTAGCATCTTTAAGTACTGCAATTCAGTGTCTGACAAGCACAGCTCACCATTTTTATCCATGCTTCTGACAGCTCAAGCTTTTATTGAACCACTCAGGCATACAGAGCACAGGACATCTGGATTCCAGCTGGGGTTGTCAGAGGTAAAGCAAGTTCAAAATTGAAGCCTGCTATTAATACCTAAAGTGATCATAGAACAGTCCATTCTTAGATGGAGAGACTACAAAATTAAAATAACTTCTAAACAGTTAGTGATGGTTAGGAAAATTTGGCAATGCCATGCAACAGTAAACTAAACATTCTATCATCAAAAGACCAGTTCTGATCTAATGGCTTGCATTGTAAACCTCTCTCTATAACGGCCTGCCTGTGACCTCAACTTTGACCTGGAGAGATAATCTCTACAGAGAGTTACTTTCAGCCTCTATGCCAGCTGAGTCCTGAACAAATTCAACTAACTGTCGGAGATTACGAACTTCTTGCTTTGGATTTCAATGGGACGCACATAATACTTTCTGTAAGCTGGATTCCTGATACACTATTATCTGGTTTCCCTGTTAATGGAGTCCTCATTTTTTTCCTTCCTTTAGAAATTTTAAATTGGCACATTCTAAGTTAGGATTATAAAATACAAATTAGCCATTATTTGAAGGTACTGTTTGTTTATGGTCCCCAACAATTAAATTTAATTGTTGTTATTTAGGATCATAAGACATCTAATTTATTTCCCTGATATGTTTAATGTACTGAACTTAATTACAGAACAGAAGAAAAAAACCCACAGAGTTTTTCCTTGTACAGTAAAGGACAAAAGAGTGTGAACATGGATTTAAGGACATACGCCCTGATACAACTATATTTAGTCATGACTAAGCCCCGCTGGAATAACCAAACAAGTGTTTTTCATTAAAGCCATAGAACTAGGATTACAGTTCAGATGCAACCATCATCTAAAAATATATGAGACAAACACTATCAAACATCTACTAATAGCTAAGAAATATTGTCTAAAATAGATAGATTTTCACAGCAGCTCTGCAATAGGTGGGAGATTTTATACTAAAAACCAAAACAAGTATGTATTGAAATGGCTAATCCTATTTCTATTTTTTAAAAACATTTTTTTTTCAAATTTGATACTGTATGGAAAACTGGAAAAGTGAAAAATTACTATTACTGTAAAAAAGGTTATAAAGTACATTGGAATAATATATACCTATATGAATATAATATACAGACATAAAAACGCTTGCCAAGCTTTCTCTTTTTAAGCCTTATAGAGGCTCTAAATGCTGAAAACAGTGATTCCTTTCCATCAATCAATGTTGTGCATCTAACCTTATTCTTGCTGCTCTCACACGACTGCAGGCTGGCCAGGATCTGACTCTCTATAGCCTGGACCCAAGCATCTCTTTCTTCGTATGTTGTTGCTTCAAAGTGCCAAGTCTGACCAGTGAGGGACACAATGATAAATTCAAAATTTTCTTCTTGTTCTGAAATAGAAGTGGAAGGTGGAGGTGAGAGGGGAAGGAGACAGGCA
Organism: Sceloporus undulatus; assembly: GCF_019175285.1. Classification (NCBI taxonomy): domain Eukaryota; kingdom Metazoa; phylum Chordata; class Lepidosauria; order Squamata; family Phrynosomatidae; genus Sceloporus; species Sceloporus undulatus. The sequence continues at coordinate 167,567,488 of NC_056522.1, read as the reverse complement.
GATTTATATTTAAAGGAACAAGAAGATGAAACAATGAATTCCATAGCTCTTTTATGACTATTTAAAATAAAAATAGAGTGGTGGTAGGCAGGGTATCTTTAACCCTTTCCATCTTCAGTTCTTGAAAATTTGCCCTCCTTCCAGCTGGTTATCAGTTGCGTGTGTGCCTTCACATCACCTGTTGACTCATAGCAATCCTATGAATATAATACAGTATTTTCTTCCTCATAGAGAACAAATTTTTGTGTAAGGTGCATTTGGTTGAGTTTTAATAGAAACGTGGAAGCTGGAACCAAGGATTTTTCTACTTTCAGCTTTCCAAGGTTGCTTTTCATTTAAAATTGGGAAAGAGAGAAATGAAAGTCTCATTATTACTAGTTTGGCTTTGATACACAGTAATCGATATTAGCTATTTTAGGATGTATACCTCCATTATGATGGTAGCTGTATATTTTTGAAATTTAACTTATGATCTTTAGTGTATGTTATCAGCACTTTAACATATATAATTTTTGGAAAGTAAATATGTACTCTCATTTGTCTTAGACACATTTCAGGTTGCCAGATGAAGAAAGAGACAGGGCTCCTGTATCTTTGATGACTGTGTAGAAGAGGGTAGGTTCAGTAGGTGTTGTTTGCATGAAGAGCAAAACCTGCTGAAATTCCCTTTTCTGCACAACCATTAAAGGAACAGGAACCTTGTTCCTTACTTCGTCTAGCAATTCTAGATACATGTCATAATCTAATAATCTGAAAAGTCACCAAATGATACCTTTAACGGACCAACCAAAATTACATATTACAAGCTTTTGAAGCTGCACTGGCTGCTTCATCAGACAAGATGTTAAAAACCATACAGGAGAGGGGGAAAAATGAAGATGAGATTCTTAAAGTCCAGGAAATTCAACATCCATTTGCAAAACAAAAAAGATGGTTCTTTGTAACCCAACATGTCAGGAGCATCTTTTTGTTTTGCAAATGGATGTTAAATTTCCTGGACATCTCCCAGTGACCTCATGGCCAGAAAGAGGAGGTTCCACCTTGCAAATAATACCCTTCCGTACCAGCTGAGCTGAAAACAAAAACCAGCAACATGTAGGTCAATGACTAACATCTTCATTTTTTTCTCTCTTGTACGGTTTTTGACACTTTGCCTGATAAAGAAGCCAGTGGAGCTTTGAAAGCTTGAAATATGTAATTGTACATTTTGGTTGGACCAATAGAAGTATCATTGTTTCGTGGATTTTTTATTTTCTTTATGGCCAACATGGCCACCACTCATTCCAAAAGATACCATAAAAGTCAACTGCTATGTCATCAAATAAAAACAATGACAAATTCATCTCAAAAGACTAAAATACCTCCCACCATTTCACAGAATGTGCTTGAGTAGTTAGGGTAAGGGCTGAGCACCGTAGCCCAGCATGATGGTTTAATTGTAACCATGGGTGCACCACAATTCACACACAAAATGTGCCAAAACTAGAAAGCAGGAACTAAAAAAGAATGCAAACAGATGGCTCCAAATGAGCAGTAGTAGTACTAGTAGAAATATATGCTACATGGCACAAAACATATGTGGTTTTTACTGCATTTATACTATTCAGAAAACACTGTTTGCTTTACACAACTGTGACATACAGAGACATAACAATAAGTGAGTAGTCAGAGATGAATCATGTAATTATATGTAGGAATCACAAGTAAGTAACAACATGGTATGTCTGATGCTATACAGAATGGTGCCCTACCCCAGAACTAAGAGGCTGGGTTCAGAATGATGGGATGTTTTCCACTCAAATTTAGCAATGCTATAGATTCTGTAGTCAAATGACTTCACCTCTATTGCCAGTAAACTAGAACCAAAGAACATATAGTTCTGTTCCCCTCCATGGAATAATTCATTCATAGTTTTACCGATCTATGCAGAAATTATTTGCCAAAATAGGTTGGTTTATCTCTGCACACTTGCTTGTTACAGGCGTTTACACCTTTCCTTCTGATTTAATCTGTACTGAGTGCTTGCCAGGGCAGCCCAGAGGCCTGTTTGCAATATTACCACCGAGTCTTGAAAGATAGGAAGAAAAGTAGCTCCACGCCTATGCACAGCCTGTTCTTGCCATCTTTTTTCTTTCTTTCAGTTTAACCACTTCATAAAGGAGGGGGAGAAAGAAGACAGAGAGCATTTTCCTTGCCCAGTATGTTTCAGTCGGAACAGGTCAGCCAAGGTGAGAGGCAGGGATGACCCATCTTTCTCTCTTGCTTTCCTCTGAAAGGTGCTAATTGAGTATGGGGTTAGAACAACAGAAGCAGGCTAGTCTTTCTTTAAGGCAATGTTTCTGTGTTGGAACTAGGTCTGAAGAAGAGGAAAGGGCTAATTTTGCTGTCTGCAGCAAATACCATGTGAGATATTGTTCATCATCACCATTATCAGCCCCAATTTATGCTCAGGCTGTGTATGTGTAAAGAAATGTTACATCATAGGAACACCATTTGCTTCCAGCAACCTCCTTCTAAGGAAACTGAAAATGAGATGATGACAACAATGGTGTTACCACCACCATCACTACCACTAAATAATTTCATTTGTAACTTGTTTTACCCCCAAAACAGAGACTCAGAGCAGATAAGATATTAAAATACAATATAATTAATACAAAAGATCAACATTAAAATGAAATTAAACCATTAATAATATTTTAAAACAAATTAAAACACAGTACAAATGATTAAACAGTGGTTTAAAAAAATAGTGCAGTTAAAACAATGAAGCACCTTCTAAAAAGCCCTATCTTTAAAAATTTTCAGTTCTCAAAAGCTTGTCAGAATTAAAAATGGCCTATGTGCTTTCCTGGCAAGATTTGTTCAGAGGGAGTTTGCTTTTGCCTTCCTTTGAATGTAAGAGTTTGAATTGGCCAAGGTCACCCAGTGGGCTTCCACGGCCGTGCAGGGATTTGAACCCTGGTCTCCAGAGCTGTAGTCCATCACTCAAAGCACTATGCCATGCTGGCTCTCTACACCAATAAAAAGTCCAGAGAAAAGAAACATCACATCAAAACACACAAAGCAGCTAACACATAACACTGAATGGGCAAAACATACAGTTTACATTTTCTAAGAATACCACACAAATCCCAGAGACATTCTAAGAAGAATGCCTCTGGGTGTGGGTTTCATTCTTTGCAATAAAGACTATAGTGAAAGCCAGCACTTTGTTTTGCAATACTGTATATACTCAACTATAAGTCAACCTCATGTATAAGCCGAGATCAAGATTTGGGGCCAAAATTATGGATTTTGCCATGACCTGTGGACAGATCAAGGATAAAACTTGGAGGCTTCTTCAGTGTGTGTATGTCTGTGTGTGGCAAGAGGGACTCTCACTGAGGCTTTTTGCTTCGTCATTTCAGCTTTCGTTTCAGCCAGAAACACCGGCGGGAGAGGGACTCTTAAACAAGCTGCAATATCAATCAATCACCCAGGACTCTTTCTTCTTGGCTTCAGAGAAAAATAAACTCCTGTCTGCACAGCATGGGAAAATCTGAAAGAGCTGCTATCACATTTCCATAGTGACCCGTAAATAAGCTGACTTGGATTTTGGGGGTCAATATTTGGGCATAACTTTTTAGAGTTATAGATGAGTATATATGGTATATCAACCTTTCTCGTATTTTTTTAAGCAAAAGGAAATTTCAAAACAAAAATCAGTGGGGCAGAGGTCTTGCAGACAGTGCTGATGTCTCTTTAAGCAAGAAAGGAGACACAGGGTTTCTGTTTTGGAAAATGATTTCAGGAGTGATCTGGCTTATTATGTACCCAAAGACTCCAAATCTAGTTATAGTGGTTTAGCAGAGATAGTAGTAATCTTTACTCACATAGTTACAGAGAAACCCATGGACATATATAAAAAAATAAAAAAAACATATTATATACTCAAACTGCCATTCCATAACTAAATGGTTAACTTTTAAATCCAGCTGTATTAAAGCTTGTGCAGTTTAAATCCCTGTGAGCCCAATCACAACATTTTATTAAACAGTTTTCTAAGTTTAACTGTTATGCATGGAAAGGTCCACTGTAATAATATTTTAGCACCATCAACCTGTCAAAATCAACTTGTCCAATTACCCCAAACTGCATTAACAACTGTGAATATTACTCTAATTGTGTCCAGTTTCTATGCAGACGAAGTCCCACATGGCTAATTTTGCATCCTTAGGGGCAAGCAACTTGGCCATCAAACTGATTTCACAAAAAATCCAACTCATAACACGGGTCCAGGTTGTCATCATTCTTTACTTTATTTCTCCCCTAAAAGGTTAGTGGGCCAATTAGTCATCAGTTATTTCCTAGAAATTTGGCACACAGAGGGTTAATGGGCTGGAGGTGGTTTTTCCCCCTTTTGGTGCCATTGAAGGATACCAGAAAATGTATAATCACCAAGATTTTGTGGATATAAATGGAGAACGGGAGAAGACATACACACAGAATAATGTGAGAGAACCCAGAAAGCAGACAGAGTTATTTCTCCAGGACAAATAAAATCACTAGTCATCAGTCTACTTTATTTTATTGGCCAGCATCCCAAAATGCATGCCACTGTTCACTCTCTAAGAGTTCTCTCCTCTCCTCTCTTCTCCTCTCCCCTTCACTCTCATTATCAGTAAAAGGAAGAATTTCTACATTGAATAATATGTATCTTGACTCCTTTTGGTCTGTATTTAAGGCTATCTTTCTCTGTTGTTGTTGTTGTTGCTGCTGTGTGCGCTTAAGTTGTTTCTGACTTAGGGAGACCCTTAGGTGAACCCATCATGGGGTTTTGGGGAATGATTTCTTCAGAGGAGGTTTAACATAATAGTTTGGGTGTTAGACTACAATTCTGGAGACCAGGGTTCGATTCCTAGCTTGGCCATGGAACCCACTGGGTTTCATGTCATACTCTCGGGGAAGGCAATGTCATAGAATCATAGAGTTGGAAGAGACCGCAAGAGCCATCCAGTCCAACCCCCTGCCATGCAGGAAATCTAAATCAAAGCATCCCCGACAGATGGCCGTCCAGCCTCTGTTTAAAGGCCTTCCTTTTGCACTTTACAACATTCTCTGTGCCTGAAGCATCTTTAAAAATAGAAAACAATATTTTTGTGTAGAATTATTATTATTATTATTATTATTATTATTATTATTAACCTTTATTTATAAAGCGCTATAAATTTACATAGCGCTGTACATACAATCTTTTTAATTGGACGGTTCTCTGCCCTCAGGTTTACAATCTAAAAAGACACGACACAAAGGGAGTGGTGGTGGGGAAGGGGCCTCTCTAGTAGGATAAAACATATAAAATACATAGCAATATAGGAAATGATTCAATAAAACAGGCAACAAAAGAACATCAAATAGCAAGTGATAATTATGCAATGCCTGGGAACGCTGCCCTGAACAGGATGGTCTTCAACTCAGTTTTGAAGCTGGTTAAAGAAATGATGGCTCTTGTTTGCAGGGGAAGAAGGTTCCAGGAGTGAGGGGCAGCGAGTGAAAAGGGGCGAATCCGAGATGGGGCAGAGGAAATCCTGGGCTGGGACAGCAGACCTTGACTACCAGAACGGAGGGCCCTAGTGGGAAGGTGAGGGGAAATAAGGTCTGATAAGTAATGAGGGGCCAGTCCATGGAGGGCTTTAAATGTCGACAGCAGGAGCTTATACAGTACTGAATGTGGAAAGGGAGGGGGAGCCAGTGAAGGGATGCCAACACAGGAGAGATATGGTCACAGCGGTGGGCGGATGTGATAATGCATGCAGCTGAATGCTGGACAGAGATTAAAGGACGGAGGTGAGAAAGAGGAAGCCCTGCCAGAAGGATGTTACAGTAATCAAGTCATGAGACCATTAGGGCATGGACCAGAATCTTGGCAGTAGAGGCGGAGAGATATGGTCAGATTTTAGCAATATTGTACAAAAAGAATCTACAAGCCTTGGCTGTGGTCTGGATCTGAGGGATACATGACAGAGAAGAGTCAAAGATAAAACCAAGACTGTGGGCTTGTTGAACTGGTTGAATAGAAATGTTGTCCACAGAGACAGAAAAGGAGTGTTGAAGGGTGGGCTTAGGAGGAAAGACAAGAAGCTCCGTCTTGGACATGTTGAGCTTCAAACGCCGATGGCGCATCCACTGCGAGACAGCTGTGAGACATGATGAAACTTGCTGTTCAAGCCTTGGAGAAAGGTCAGGGGTGGAAAGATATAACTGGGTGTCATCGGCGTATAGATGGTAGGAAAAGCCAAGAGAGCTAATGAGTTTTCCTAAGGACAGTGTGTACAGAGAAAACAGAAGGGGACCCAGAACAGAGCCCTGGGGAACTCCAACAGATAAGGGAACAGGAGAAGAAGTCTGACCCCCTGCAACTACTGCAAAAGATCTGCCAGACAAGTAAGATCTAAACCAGTCGAGAACAGAGTCTGAGAACCCAAGGTCAGAAAGTATATCCACTAGAAGACAGTGATCAACAGTGTCAAAGGCTGCAGACAAATCGAGAAGAATGAGAACAGAGTAAAGGCCATTAGCCTTGGCCCGTAAAAGGTCATTCGAGATCTTAGTGAGAGCTGTCTCTGTGGAATGCCTTGGGCGGAAACTAGACTGAAATACTATTTTGCCGTTTGCTAGGGGGGAAAGCTATATGTGAATATTGCCCAGAATAAGTATTGAATTGTATGAAGTATGAATAAGTATTTAACGGTATGAAGTATTTTGATCTGCCCATGATTTTTCTCAATTAGCACGTCTCAACATTTGAAAACACATTTTTTCAACCATTTTAAAACATCTTTCGAATATTCTTTCCATCGCTATTATCTATGGAGGTTCCAGGGACTTCATGGTAAGTAGTGCTTCTCGCCAACTTTGATTGGTATACTAGTGACACTCTTTTCTGAAAAGGAACAATTAGGCCACATTGACAAATGCATTAGTAAATCCATGGCTTGATTACTGTAATTTAACTAGGCAGGGCTTTCCTTGAGCTTGGTCTGGAAACTTGGGCCCCATTCCCACTCACCCATTTGCCCTGGATAGAACTGGGCAGATCTGGTTCCCCCACTCTAAAATCTGCTCAGAAACAAGTGCCCACTATGTTTTACCTCAATTGAGGTAATTTACATTTGGGATAATTTAATTTGCGGTACTGGTTTAAAATGAAGGCTCCTTTGCAGTCAATCAAATTCAATTCCGCTTTCGTCCAAAGTGACGATGTATTCTCACCTCAGAATGCCATCTCTGCATCCCCTTGCTTTGCCACCCCAGAATGCCTCACATAACATACACATACACATATGTAGCAAAGCATTCGGTCAATTTGCCAAATTGAAAGAGAAACATTTGTAACATTCACATTGTAGCATTCGCATATTACACACAAAAAAATAATTTAAAGCTGCCTGCGAGAGGGGAGGCATGTTCTGCTCTCTGCCCTCCCCTGACCTAATCCATCCCCTGAACCTGACCCTTCATCCTGCTCCTTCCTCCTCCTCCACCCCGATTCTGCGCTCCATGGCTCCCTTTCTCCTGTTCCTTCCTTCTCTTCCTCCTTCGCCCCAATGAAGGGGAGGCATGTTCCACCCTTCTGGGAATCTGGAGAACAGCTATTTAAGTGATTCTATTCTAGTCAGGAAATAAGAAATTGGCCTGCGTCATCAAGGTACAATCCCTTGCTTTCTTAATGGGTGGGGTGCATGATGGCAGCCCTCTGCCCCCTACAGTATTAACAGGCACTGCACCCCAGTCCTACCAGGGAACAAGAGCGTGGCCTAAGAAGGGATGCATTCTCTCCCCTCAGGAATTCTGCCTGGTTATACTGATCACTGAAACCCAGCCCATTCAAGATCATTCTCGCAAGTGATACGTTCTATCATAGCAAAAGGCTCTAGCTTTTTCTGGTTATCTGCCAAATGTCTCTCTCAGGACTGTTTCCTTTCAGCCAAAAAGGATATAATGTTAGAATTTATCTCAAATGGTTGAGAAAGAACACATAGATATATTCTGCTAGGAAACTTATTACAAATGTCAAGCTAGGATAGATGGTATTTGCAAAGGTTTGGTCCCTATATCAACAGATTGTAATTTTTCAAGCACTGGATGATAGTGGACTTTTGCATTGCACACAGCATGCTTGACAGGTTTCCTACCAACTACTGTGATCTTACTAACATAGCAGTACATTGGCTGCAGCAACAATAGGATGAACCCAGTTATCTTCTAGAGAGAGAGAAGCTTATGTAGTTTAAAGCTTTCCATTTTTTAAAAATGAAGAATAAAACCTCAGACTACAAGGATCCTATAAATGAAACACAGTATAGACCACAAGAAGAAGCAAAAGAATTATTCAATTAAGCACTTTGCAGAAACAACAAAATACCAATAACCAACATTTGTGGTGCAACAATCTTGATTTATTAAGCCTCAGCTGTTGATATTTTTGCCTAATTAATTTCCAGTTTTCCTCTAAAAGCCCTTTGAAAGGTAACAAAAATGGCTACAGAAATTATAGCTTTGTTATTTTAAAGGTGACCATTTAAACTTAACAATGGGAAATAAACCAAGATTATAGGAGAAATTGCCCCTTAACAAGTGGCTATAAAAAAGCACTTTTGTGTTCCAGATGCATTTTATCTGCCGGTGTAGGAAGGCAGCTGCCTGAGATACAGTAGTAATTGTGCAAAAAGGAGACTGTGATATAAATCACCAAAGGTTAATAATCAAGATGTGAACACAGGGACTTGTTTACAGAAATAGCATGCAATTTAAAATTTACAAGAGATTTAATGCTGTCTCTTCTCAATCACTAAAACCAATAGCCCAGAAAATGGTGACATTAAGAAAAATATTACAGTTATAATAATTCCAAAATAAGTCAATTAGTGTAAGGGCATGTGCTTGTGATTACTTGACCCATTTGGCTTGCACTTAAGTGAAAAAAAAATCCCCCCATTACCAGAAGATTACTGAATTGTAATTGTAACTGAATTTTGCATCCAGAATTTTGTATGCCATTGCCATACACATGCTCTCTGAGATGCTGACTGATATTCCCTCCTCCTTTCTTGGTTTCCAAGTAATTTTGACCTTTGACATTTGTAAAGTAAAAAAAGAAAAAAGAAAAAAAGAAGAAGGCCGTTTATAATTGCATTGTTCAAATGAAGGTGAAGGAAAGAAATTCAATCTGCTATTATACAAAAGCCATGATGGCTGTCTTCCTGAAAACAGCTATGTAAGTCAATTTGTGAACTTTGGCACCAGGTGACCTTTAGAAATACAACAATATACAGAATTTACAAGCAAGAGTAGCACATGCAAATGGTTTGGCTCTGTCTCGCTTTTGGATTAGAGCTGCAGAAAGCATTATGGAGAATGCTTTCACAAAACAAATTAAGACTGTTACTTAAATGTCACAGCACACTATTGTATTTGGCTACAGATCATTACACCTGATATCAACACTTTAAAAAACTGTAATAACTTGGGAAATATTACATTGAGTGCCCACATGTATAAAGGGAAAATAAAAAAAAAATGAAGAAAATGGGTTCTTGAAGTAATTTAAACATCACTACTGCACGACTGGAGGGAAAGGTCAAAATTTAAGTAAACTGAAAGGAACATGAATGGCAAAATAAAACACACAAACAGAAAGATGAAAAGACCAGAGGAATGAGTCTGCAAACACAACATGAAAGCACGCATGCTTTGGGCAAATTTTATTTCTAGGCCTGTATTTTGGGACAAAGGAGAGGCAATGAAGATACATCTTGGAGAGGGAGCAGTTACTCTACAACATGGTATTTTAATGTTGTTACCTTCAGTGTTGGTGCTGCTGCTGCTGTATATATTTCGCAGGCTACCAACACGATTTAGTTTCCATGCTTTGCGTTTGGCTGCATCCAGACAGCAGAAAGGGGAGAGAAAAAAAAAGAGAAGAGTAAAAGAAAGAACAGAAAAGTATGCAAAAATGGGAGGGGAAAAAAAAAAGCTAGAAGCAGCATATGACGTAAAATACAGGCAAACGCCTCTCTGGGAAGCAGATGCACACATAATGTTGAATACTGCAAAGCTTTAAAACAAACTTGTTTTTCAAACAGAAAGATTCTGCTAGACCTAAAATGTGCACCACCTCTTAAAAGTTTGAGTGTAACTGGAAGCCAAAGAACAGAAAATATATTACCACTTTACACAAAATATACACCAGAAAGAGATAAAGTTATAATTCCGATTAATTCATAGTAGACAGGGCTATATTAGGAACCCCACTTTTCCAAAATAATTAATTGTATAAATCACTAGATATTTCAAATAATAAAAACTTTAATGCCATGTGACAGAGTAATACATTTAGATAAAGCAAACAGCTTTGGATAGACTTTTATTTGCCTTGATGTTATCTGGTTAATGATGGTTTTAATGTATGCAAATTTTGTTCTACCTCAGACACACAAAAGTATAAATTCTTGTTTGAAACAAGATTCCTAAATTTAAATGCAGTGTTGATATTTAGTATTCCATTTTAATTAATATTTATTACAGTTTAATTTTTCTTCTTTGAAGGAACTCAAAGCAATGGAAATGATTATTTGTTTGAAAGAAGTATATACCTCCCATAAGTTTAAGATCAACCACAGTTTAGCAGTTAATTTTAACTATAATATTCTTAGGATGGCTAACAATTGATAGTAGATATACCCATCACACAACACATTATCTCAGAACCACCCTTTGAGGCAAGATTAGGCTGACAGATAGGATCCTCTTCAGTTACAATAAGAAATCATGGCTTGATATTAGGAAAACAAACCACCATTCGTTTTGGTCTCTCATGCTCCCCTTTCCCCTGCATGTTCCCCTTTCAGCACAACTGCAAGGTTGTCTGGAATCTTTTGTTTCCATTTTGGATTAACCACAGATTACCATGGTATCAAAACTGCAATAAATCATTAACTATGGGCTTGAGAAGATAGGCAGGTTAGCACTGGCCAGGCTGTAGGCAGGTGTGGCGATCGGCAGGGTATTTGCACATCTGCCTGCTGCTGTGCGATAGATTTGCTACCAATAAGTGCCTAGTATCTCAACCATCATGTCTGGGGAGATATTCCCCATTGCTGTTGGGAAAGGCGGTAACAGGGCACCTAGCTACACCCACATGGTCAGGTGCCCCCTTCCAATGTTAGAGGCTGCAACAGGGGTCTTCTAACTAGATGTGATTGCAGAGGTAGGTATGGGGCACATGGGGCCATCTATTCTGCCAGCTGTGGCAAACAACTGGTCTTTTTAGCCTGGGTTAAGGGCACCTTGGGACAGGATTGGGCTGGATCTACTGGATCCCCATCTGGTCTGCCTGGTCCTGGCTGCATCGTCTGGGCAAGACAATGTGAGGCTGGTGGGAGCACTGGCCTTTTGCCCCGGGTGTACAGGCCCCTATGTGGCTATTCTTAACTATGGTTTGTCAAAACAGGCTAACTTTAAACCAGAATTTATGAAGGTGGCTTTTTTCAATTAACCATAGATAAAATTAATTGTTAAATTATGATTGAACTAAAAAGAAGAGGACGCATCTAGTCCCTTTTTGTGGCTGTGAAAGAGGAGGGGGACTGTGTGAGTCTGGAGACACTATAGCTTGTGTGTGGTATGGCTTCCGGCCTCTTAGGATGCATGCAGCATTTAAACAGCATACCTCCAAAGTGACCCGAAGCAACTTTCTTTTGGCCTGTCTGTTCGGGCCCTATACAAACCATTTCTACACTGCTGCAAGTAACACTGCAGATAACACACTGAGACATTTTAGCAAAAACTATAGAAAGACTCTAATCCTAATACTAAGTCCCTGCATATAACTCATTTTTAACATTAAAACCACACAGTTGCAAAATAAACAACATAAGCAAAATAAGATATATAAATTCATAAAGCGAAATAAAACATAAACCCTGGAAGAAAAAGGTGATACCCTTAGCTAAAATTCAGAGAAAGTTGGTTGGATGACCCCCTTTTTAAAAAAATGTTCATCAAAAGGATCTGCAATCTTCTGTCAACCAATAAAAAAGCAATTAACTAGAAAATAAGTAGCTGAAATACCCTAAAGACACCAGATCTTGCCTGAATTTGGAAGCTATGCAGGGTTATCCCTGGTTAGTACTAAAATAAGAGACCACAATACCAGGTGCTGAATACCAGGTGTAAAACCGCTTCTCACTATACCTTGCCTAAGAAAAATCTATGAAATTCATGGGATTGCCATAAATTGACAGGTGACTTGAAAGCACACACACACATGCACCCATGTGTTGTGTGCACGACACACATTATATCTGAGATATTAATGTTCTATGACTTCATTTCTCCCCAATAATATGATATGGTCTTCTTAAATGCCATAATGACAGCACGAAAAAAAGGTTAAACTGTACAGTGGACCCTTGTTATACATTGGGATTTGGTTCCAAGATCCCCCATATAAAAAAATCCGTGTATGCTCAAGTTCCATTAAATATAATGACATAGCAAAATGGTGTCCCTTATAAAAATGGAAAATAAAGGTTTGATATTTGAAATGTATACTTTTTTTGAATATTTTCAAACCATGGATGCTTGAATCCATGTATTAAAAATCCATGTATAAGAAGGGCCGACTGTATACTAAAAAGCCATAACTGCCACCACCTTTTAAAAAAAAAATATTTGAGTGGTACTGAAAAGTTTGTCTTGTCAACAAATTTAAAATAACAAAATATTTTAAACCTTTATTCTCATGAAAGAACCAGTGAAATCTCAGTAGGCATTAAGTTGTATGGAGATGTCATTTACCAGCTGAAAAAGTTTCTACTGGGAAATTTACATATAAATAGGCAAAGGCTTGGCATAGTACATTGAGGCTAAGAGAAGAAATCTCCATCATATGAAGTTCCTTTCCTTATTTTCTTCAACTTTCTCCAACTATCATTTTTCACATTTCTATCACATATAAAAGGGTAGGGAACAATTTTAAAAATGGATTTGCAGTCTATTAATAAAATGATAATTTTCAATATGTAAAGTGCCATTCTTTTTTTGTTTATAAATAAATGAATTTTTTTGGCTGATACACAGTTTATATATTTTATAGCACTGATTACACATAATTATTAGACAAAGGGAGCCCTGGTGGCGCAGTGGTTAAATGCCAGTGCTGCAGCCATAAAGTTGTGAATTCAATCCCAAGGAAGGCTCCAAGGGTCCACTCAGCCTTCCATCCTTTCGTAGGTTGATAAAGTGAGTACCCAGCTGGTTGGGGGCAATTGGCTTACACATTTGTAAACCACTTAGAGAGTGCTAGTTCACTCATAGATGGTATAGAAATGTACTTGCTATCGCTACTTGCTCACTATTATCTGCTTTAACCAATAAATAATTAAATGTTTACTTCAAATTCCAAAAGTAATTTCCAAAACCCAAGATTACAAATAAACGCTATCCTTTAATGCTTTCATTTATTTATTTATTTAGCCATTATGTTTCCATGTCATGGGCAAATGTAGCCTGTTGTTGGGTCCCATAGGGCATTGTTAAGACAAGCTGGTTTTGACACATCAAAATCCTATGAATGAGAGACCTCCAAGAGCTCAGGACATCATCAAGCCTGCTCAGGTCTTGTGAACTCAGAGCACGGCTTCCTCAACTCCACCAATCTATCTGTAATGCCATCTTCCTCTTTCTTAGAACCTGTTAGCCTCGGTTTAGTCTTTTCAGATGCTAATGAGAGTTCAGGCTTGGTTTGTTCATTCATTTGTCCTTCTGTCAGGCCATGGTATTTGTAGAATTCTCCTTTGGCACCACATTTCATATGAGTTGATCTTCTTTCCCTCAACTTTCTACATTGTCCATAATGAATAATGCATAATAGTGATGATGGTGATGGCTACAATGCTCTGGTTTTGTGTGTGTGTGTGTGTGTTTAAAAAGCTTGTTTTTTAGAAAACCAAAATAGTATTGTTCATGTGCATTGCTTATTTCCATATGCAAAATTCCTATTCTACAGTCCACCCTCCTCCTAAATGGGATCTGTTTCCACCTCTCCCTCCCACATATGGGGAAAAGAGTGTATGCTCAAGCCCCATAGAAAATAATGGGGTGCGTGTTCATGGCGATGCACATTGGGATACGCGCCTCATTACTTCTGCCGGGGCTTGCCTTCCACGTAAGCACAAAGCAGCAAAAGGCAAGCCCGCCTATGGGGAGGGCCGCCTGTACTAACTAGTTGGTCCTGAAAAAAGCAGTGAGAGTGTCGAGAACAATTATTTCTGCTTACTGTCATTTGAGGGCAACAATCAGTTTCCACTAAGACTTGTTAAAGTGACTCAGTGCTGGGGAAAACAGGCATTATAGTGCCAAGAGGCGTCTGCTAACTTCTCCCATCCCTGAAAACCAGATCACCTCCTCTCATTCTTACTTCCTTGTCATATGTAAGGGAAGGAAGGCAGCAGTGCTATTTAGAACTTGCTGGTCTTGCTTCTCCCAAGCAATCCAGTCCTGACTCTTTGGGACTGATCTGGCTTGGGCGGCCAGGTTCCTGGTTACTCCAAGGTTCTCAGTTCATTGTGTTGCCTCTGTCCCTGTTCCAGCTGAGGAGATTGTCTTCCAGGTGACAAGAGGTGAGGCAGCCAGTGGCAGTGGGTTAGTATGCAACTGAACCCTCAACAGCAACCACCGCTGCATGAGATTCAGAAAATCATGGACCATCTCTACAATCTTTATACAATTTGTGGTTGTTATTTTTATATCTGAAAGGCCAAGCTGAAGAACACATAAAATCTACTGTTTTATAATGAATTCAGTATAAATTCTATTTCTATGAAAAATACTAGAAACAAAACAATTATGTAATAGCATCAGTTATTAAATAATAACATCAGGTAAAGATAGCGTGTCTTCTTTGGATGAATGCTGGAGGCAGTACTGAGTTGGATGAGATAAAACAAACAAACTGAATCTAGACAAGACAGAGGTGTTCACTGTCAAGGGTCCTAACTTGGGGTTGGAGATGTGTCAGTCAGTCCTGCATGAAGTTACAGCCCGCTTGAAAAGCTGTATTCACAGCTTGAGGGTGGTTCTGGATCTTCACGTCAAATGAAAGTCCAGATAGTACGAAGGTCAGGCCTGCTTATTATCAGCTTTGGTTGTTATGCCAACTGTGCCTCTTTTTGGAAGTAGAGGACCTACAAGATGGTAGTATACATACTAATAACCTCAAGGCTGGACTTTTACAATGTGCCGCATACTGGGCTACCTCTGTACCAAGTTTGGAAATGTCCATAAATCCAAAACACGGCAGCCAGATTGTTTGCTGGTATATCTAGGAGTGACTATATTACATCAATATTAAAATCACTTCATTGGCTGCAAATTAATTTCCAGGCAAAGTATAAAATTTGTACCTTTAAAGGCCAACATGGTTTGAGTCCGGGTTACTCACAGCATTGCCTTCTCTACTATAATCTGCCATGTTCACTTAGATCCTCTGGAAGACATTTACTGCAGTCAGCCAAAACTACCCAGACTGTGGAATGGCCTGCCGAGAGATTCATCAGCTCGAAAAGCTGTCTGTATTTAAATCAACAGTAAGGGCCAGTCTCTTTCAACAGGCCTATCCAGATTATTTCTAAATTTTGGTTTTTAAAGTATGTATTGATGGATTTTAATATGTATTCATTTTATATGCTCTTTTAACCTATGCTATATATTATGTTATTTATTGTTCTTCCCTGTCTCAATACACAGGGAGAAGTTGGTAAGAAATGTTATTGTTGTTTTTCCTACTGCTGTTATACAAGTTCCATGTCCAGTAAATCAAGCAATCCTATTTAGGAGGTTAAATGTTTAAGCCTGTGACTGAAAAAACTGGTTGTTAACAACCAGTATAGATATAAATAGTACAAGAATGGCAGTAAAGCACAGCCACACTAAGATGTGCTGGAGACAATTTAGCAGTGTTTTTTTAGACATCGATCAATAAATGTTGAGGGAAGTAATAGAGACAAAAAAATAGAGATCCTGCTAGTTAAAATTATGCCTCTGTTTGGCCTCCTTGATCATTCTACCTGCCTGTACTTCTACAGTGGCAGTCTTTTGGTACTCCTATTTAGTACTTTGGAGATCTGTATGAAATTTACCTATCTCTTAGCTACTTGTGCTATTGTCTCTATGTGCCCGTCCTTTTCATGTCTCTGCTGCAGTGTATCTCACAGCATATTTTTTAAAAAGCAAAGAAGGTTAAGGTAGTCCCTTGACATTAATGTCTAGTCGTAATTGTAGGGGGCGGTGCTCATCTCCATTTCTAAGCCAAAGAGTCAGCGTTGTCTAAGGACTGCGCTGATGGTCATGTGGCCTGCATGACTGCAGCAAACGCTGTTACCTTCCCACAGAGAAGTGGTACCTAAATATCTATTTCCATTTGCATGCTTTCGAACTGCTAGGTTGGAAGAAGCTGGGACTAGTGACAGAAATTCACCCCATCATGCAGCACTTGGGCCTTGAACTGCCAACCTTTTGATCTTCCAGTCATCAGTATAGGTGCCTTAACCACTAAGCCACTGGATATTTTTTACTTTTATTAAAATAATGTATAAATTCTATTCAAATGCCACATTGGCTATTTGCTATGAATGTGTATTCTGGGTTGTTGAGGGGATGAATTCACACGACTTGGGTTTCTTCATCATCACCCAGAGATAGGCAGGAAGAATCAAGGAGGTCTTGTGATTGCCGAATAACAAAACAGACTTTACAGGCTTCTCTCATTCAGCCACCTACAAGACCACTTCTCTTACCAGCCAAGCTGTAATAAGAGCACACCAGAAAATCTGGAAGAAGGAAAGGAAGGGCCCATGACATTGCTGATGAAATGAGGTGAGCAGTCATGATGGGAGGAAGTGGGATTCCTCCTGTCAATAACCCAGAATGCACCTTCTGGGTAAGTACCCAATGTGGCATTTTCTATATGCTAAACTATTACATACTTGTAGGTCAGGCTTTTATTTATATTTTCCAAAATTATAAAGCCACCTAATACGCTAACAAAATGTTGCCTTTTCAGGTTCCTGAGATTAAACAAGTATTCAAGGTGTCAGGTGCTATATTGGACAGCAAAAAAGGAAAGCAAAGCAAAGCAAAGCAAAGCAAAGCAAAACAAAACAAAACAAAAACAAACACCCTGCTGTATCCATATACCTCCTCACCAATCCACGTTTCATCCAGTGACTGACTGAGGCCAATGTGATGAGAGCTCCCCTACATCCTTTAAACTTAGCAATTTTCATAAGGCACTATTTTAGGGGATCATTAATTGTTCCATCTGTTCTGTAATAGCTTTGTAGCACTGGTCAAAGTTATGGCAAAATGGATAAACAAAATACTTATCATTTCTTGTTTAAGTCAGGAAACACATTGCTGCATTCATAGCAGGGAGAAACATAAAATTTCTATAAACCATTAATTTCCAGGCATATTGGTATTATTTTAGCACTTTGGGTTGGCATTTATGTTTTGCTACTTCTGGAAACTCCAAACTTTTGAAAACTCTTCTGTTTGAAAACAAAGCACTACTCAAAGTTTCCTGGTTAAATAAAAATATTCAACAATATTTTATCACTGTAACAAAACCTAGACTACCACTGATCTCTATTTGACAGTGTTCTTTGAAGGGTGGATAAATACTTCTCAAACAGCTGATTCAAAAATGATGTAGCAGTTTGGTTGTCTTGTCAGCCATGTTGCATGTTGAAAATGTGCATGAATTATATCTCTGGAATGTGCTGAACAGAGCAGAGGCACACCAAAGCCCACAGCATCAATTATCTGAACTAACGGGACCTTTTACCATACAATGGAAAAAAGGAGCCATGCTTAAGCTGTTGTGCCACACACATCTGGGAAATATCAGCACAAAATAAATGCAACTGTCCCTCCACCTCTGCTGGTTAAGTGTTCATGGATTTTATTATTCACTGATTACAGTATTTGTTGCTGCCTCTGCTGCTGCCTTATGCCACTTTTAACAGGGATGTTTGATAATAGGTGTTACTGGGAGGAAATCACACTGGTGGGACGGCTGGAATTGGCTGCGCACATAAGGGCAAAGGAGATGGGATGGGGAGCTTCCTTGTTCACTTGCATGGGTAGGGGATGGAATGGAGGAGTGCAAGGAGGAAGGGTACACTTGCTCACCTGCGTGGACTGGCAGCGGAAAGAGGATGGGACAGGTGTCCCCTTTTTCTCTCCAACCACTTCTCATCCCATCCCCTTCCCCTTGCCTGAGCAAGAGAGGGAACAGACACGTGACCAGGCCCTCTCTCTCCCTACCTTTACAGGTACTCTGTGTGTGTGTGTGTGTGTGTGTGTGTGTGAGAGAGAGAGAGAGAGAGAGAGAGAGAAAGAAAGAAAGAAAGAAAGAAAGAAAGAAAGAAATATGGTGGTGGTGGGCTAGATATCTTGGTAACTCCCACAAAGTTGAGGGTCAACTGTCAAAGCACCCATCTGTAATTTTCTTTCCTTAAGGAGATGATTCTTAATTATTATTATTATTTTTTTTAAAAAAATCTAAGATCATATTCTCATATTAGCCCACATTAATTATTATTTAAGCTTCATTTCCATAAATAAAGCAACTTTTATATAAAGCCGGCTGTTTTTGAGAAAGAATGTAACTCACTGATCTAATAAAGGTAGTATGTATTAAACATGCATCTTGTTCATTTGCCTTAAATACATTTCTTTTTCCACATTTGCTACTGTACCTGTGGAGGAATTATGCCAATGTACTGCTTTTTTGTTATTTCCTAGTAAATATTAGTTTGTTGAGGCAAAATGTATAAATTGCTTGCTTTGTAATGTGAGAAGAATTATTGTTGTTGTTGTTGTGGGCCTTGAAAGGTTTATCGTAACTTCCTAGAATACTCCAGGGTATTTGACGAATCTCCAACTTGAAGTATCCACACTATTCACTTAACTTTGATTATCATATATCTACTATAATTGTTTTTAGTATTCAGATGTCCTATTCAAAAATTGGAGGGTGAGAGATAAAAAGAACATAATTAACTAATCAATTGTATTCTACTTACTGTTCAAGAAATCTTAGCTTATTTTAATATATTAAGAGTATATATGTGTAGGTTTGCATGAAAGTTGTTATATAATTTAACCCCCCCCCAGATTTTTCACAAAATCAAATTCTGACCTAAGTATT
This sequence comes from Sceloporus undulatus, assembly GCF_019175285.1. Taxonomy (NCBI): domain Eukaryota; kingdom Metazoa; phylum Chordata; class Lepidosauria; order Squamata; family Phrynosomatidae; genus Sceloporus; species Sceloporus undulatus. Next base: position 167,548,230 of record NC_056522.1, on the reverse strand, counting down.
CTTGAAGCTACTGAACAGTCAATAAACCCATCCATCATCCAGTGAAATAATAATAGTACTATTTGAACTTCTCTTTCCCATGTTTCCTCCATTGTGGGATACAGCACATCATTTATGGATACAGGAAAGTCTTCTGCTATCTAAAACTTCTCTTTATATTAGCTTTAAATTATAGTATTAAATTTCAAAGGCAATGAACAGCTAAGGAAACTAATTAAAGGTATAATTATTTAATGAGAAGCCGACATGCCACCTGAAAAGGCCATAATTACTTGACTGTGATCACCAGACCACCAATTTAAAAAGCTAAACAATAAAGCATATTGCATTTGGTTTACAAGTTTCTAATGTTAGCTCCTTCCAATGGTCTCCCTTAAGAGATTTCTTAACCTGGAATGCACTTACACAGTGGGAGGGAAAGTGCAGGATGGTCACACATTAGGGCCCTGTTCAAAATCCTTACCTGAGCTCAGACTTCTGGGGAATCTGTCTCTCAGCTTGCATTCCTGAGACTGGTTGTTAGGTGAAACATTGCACTTCACCTGATGGTACACCTGGAGGTCTTCTGAAATCTTGCCCAGGGATTAATTTCAGGGTAGGCCCAATCTACTGAGACTTTTGTCAGTGCTATCCCCTCCCATGGGGAAATGAAAGCATATTGGTTTTGCTGTTTGCTTTGTTTGGAAGACATATTTTAAAAATTAGTTAGTGGTTACTGTTTCAACTATATTTATACATTGCCAAGGTATATTTCAAAGACTGTTATTCTGGATCAGTATGCAAAGAGATCTTATAGTGCCTTTGAAAATAACTGAGAGAAATAAGTTACCTTTGCATATATCTATAACAACGAAGGATGGTTTTACAATGCTTTGAAAAATAAAGAAAACTAGTGTCAACCCTGTAAAAAAAAAAATCAAATTTTTCCTTCTCTTTTTTGTTTTCTTGTTTATCTGATGCTGTTCTTTTTCAGTTTCACTCAACTTCATCCTACCACAAAACACTCATGTTTTCTTCTCTTTCAGTTGGATTTTTTTCCACCTCTGCCCCAAGTTTGGTTTTTTTTTTTGACCCAAGTTGTTTGACTTTTTCTAAACTCTGATGAGTCAGAGCATAAAACAGTGTTTGAAGTTTCTGAAGAGCAGACTGGGTTGAAAAACAGGGAAAAAAAGGAAGGCCAAGCAGGAAGAGTCCTGAATCAGCAGTCATCTAGTGGAGGAGGAATAGAGTGTTGCCGCCGCCTACATGAACCTCTTCCACCAGCTCCTGGCAACGGCAGCTGACTCTCGATGTTTACAGGCTGTCAAATTCATGCTCCAAAGCTTAGTCCTAATCAGCATTTGCTAAAAGGTCCAAGAACCAAAACTGGATTATAGATGTTCCCAAGACTGAACAAGTCTCCTGCTTCAAATATCTGGGGGTAATCTTTCATGCTACTGGTAGTAGGAAAGCACATGTGGAATATGCTTCTGGTTAACATGCAGAGGAGCTCAACAGCCATCAATTTTTTATGACAAGAGGAGGCCTTCATATTTTCAAACTCTTCAAAACCAAATCAATTGCCCAACTGCTTTATGGATCTCAGCTGGGACCCCTCCCCAACTCTGCATCATTAGAACTTGTGCAATCCAAATTCCTAAGATCAGCATTCCAAGCTCCAAAGTGTGTCTCTAATGCAATTCTGAGACTGGAGTTAGGCTTTATGAAAATGGAGGCTGTACCAAGCTACTGGCTCAGACTATCCTTCTTTCCCACCGGCCTTGCTCCACTTAATCTGACTGATGGATTCCAGTCAACATGGAAACAGACAGTGATAACTAAAATTTGTTCGCCGGGTTTCTCTCCATATCTTCTGCCCAGCAAGGAATATGAAAAAGCTAAAGCAACCATAAAACAATGGGTGATAGATACAGAGTGACAGCTAGACCTAGCTAGTGCCCCACCTTTTATTGTTAGTGACTCCAATCGACACTTGGCATCACCTATGGCATATTTAGTAAAACTCGAGTACCTAAATGCTGGAGACCCATTACTTTGGCACAATGCCATGCCCTCCCTTCAGCTGTTCTTGAAGGCTGATATAAGAAGATCCTTTTCTCAGACAGACTGTGCCCCTGTGACTGGCCAAATAGAGACAACAGAGCATGTATTAATAATAATAATAATAATAATAATAAATAAAAATTTTATTTATATACCGCCCTTCCTGAGATCAGGGCGGTTTACATCATAAAAACAACACAGGTTACAATAAACATCTTAAATTAACTACACATCCATGTAATAAAAGAAGATAAAAGCCCCGTTAGCCAATCCTCTTGCAGAATACGAAGGAGGGGAGGCCTACTAGGACTCTGATTGGGGGAATGCAGTCTTAAACAGAAAGGTTTTTAAATCCTTTCTAAATTGGGCCAGGGAGGTGGCCGAGTGGAGCTCTGAGGGCAGCGTGTTCCAAAGGGCCGGGGCAGCGATGGAGAAAGACTTCCTCGTGGTAGAGGTAAGTCTAGCCCCTGGCACCTTAAGTAATTGCTGCCCAGATGTTCTGAGGGTGCGGGACGGAATGTACGGGGAGAGGCGGTCCTTCAGCTATCCTGGGCCCAAGCCATTTAGGGCTTTATAGGTCATCACCAACACCTTATATTGTGCCTGGAAGCGAATAGGCAGCCAATGCAGATCTTGGAGCACCGGTGTTATGTGGCTGGCCCTGGAAGTACCAGTAACCAGCCTGGCTGCCATATTCTGTACCATTTGTAGTTTCCGGGTTTGGTATAAGGGTTGCCCCATGTAGAGTGCGTTGCAGAAATCCAATCTCGAGGTTACCAGAGCATGTACAACAGTTTCAAGGTCCCTCTGGGCCAGGTATGGGCGCAGCTGGCGAATAAGCCGAAGCTGATAACAGGTGCTCTTGACCGTCGCATTCACCTGAGCAGTCAGGTGAAGCGACGAGTCAAGAAGCCCCCCCAGACTGTGCACAGAGTCCTTCACAGGGAGCGTGACCCCGTTCAGGACAGGTGGAACTACCGCCATTCCTGGACCAGGGGAACCTATCACAAGTACCTCCGTTTTCTCTGGATTCAGCTTGAGTCGGTTTTCCCTCATCCAGCCCATTACTGACTCCAGGCACGCCACGAGAGGAGAGACGCCACCCTCAGTCACTGCATCAGTCTTACTCCAATACTCATACCACAGAGATATCTGCCTCATCCTTATCTCACCTCTATTGTATAAACATCAAGGACACACCAGTCAATTTTACATTTCTTTGCTGCTTTCGGACAACAATCCAGACATAACATATAATGTTGCCAGATTCTGTGCAGCCGTGGTTAAAATCTGTCAGGCAGTGACCTCAGCAGTAGGCTAGTATTAATCTTGCCTTGCCACATTGGATTTTAAAAGGATATTTTCAATATTGTCTTTAACCTGTGTTTTACCTTGTTTTTACCATTACCTTCTTTTATTCTGTATTCTCTTTTTACCTGTGCTGGTCTATGAGTGTAATAAAGATGAACTAGAACTTGAACTAGTCTTAATTATACAGTAGAGTCTCGATTATCTGACGTAAAGTGGCGGTCCCATAGGTCGGATAGTCGAAAAAGTTGGATAATCCACAGGGTCATATGGGTGGCGTTGCTGGCGTTGCTTACTGCTTGCGGTTTGGTGGTGGTGCTGGCGCTGGCACCTCTGCTGCACTATGGGCCTGATGGTGGTGCTGCCGCTCGGGCCTCCGCTGTGCTATGGGCCTGGTGGTGGTGCTGGTGCTTGGGCCTCCGCCGCGCTATGGGCCTGGCGGTGGTGTTGGCGCTCGCACTGCCGTCGCCTCCGCGCTTGCGGCCTGGTGCTGCTCGCCGCCACGCTGGGGCCCTGGTGGTGGTGCTGGCGCTGCTCGCCTCCGCGCTAGGAGCCCTTTCCAGCTGGGGGCATGGTAAGGGCTACAAGCCACGCCTACTGACCAATCTGACGTCAGATAATCCGGAATGTCGGATTAACGAAGGTCGGATGATCGAGACTTTACTATATCACTGAAAACATAGCACAGAGTGAAAATACAGTGGGCCCTCCACATTTGCTGGGGTAAGGGCACAGGACCCCTGTGAAAGTGGAAAAACTTTTACCTCCCACATGCACTATTTTTAAAACCTGAGAGAACACCTCTCTAGGTCTTCTAGGTCCTCTATGGTTAACATCTGTTGAAAGTTGACCACGGAATTGAGATGGAAGATCCACAGATGCCTAGAGAAGTGTTCTCTCTAGGACTTTCTAGGTCTTCCAGTGTGACTTATAGCGGAAATTGACTACAGAGCCATGGTGGCAAACCTATGGCATGCGTGCCAGAGATGGCATGCAAAGCCATTTTTTGTGGTACACAGAGAGTGGAAAAGAGGAGGAATAGGTGCACGCCTGTTCCTCCCCCTTCCCTGCTATCCCAGAGAGGCAGCTGTGTGCCATCACTGCATCTGGAGAGGCAGCTCTGTGCCATCACTGCCACAGAGTCATGCTAGAGGATCCAGAGATTCCTAGAGAGAACATATTAATCAAATCCATGAATAATCAAATCCGCAGATGTCAAAGCTGCAAAGGTGGAGGGGTTACTGTAGTGACACTACTGTGTGCCTGAAACTTCCTGTAAGCTGCTTTGTTTGTTTCATAAGATATAAAGTAAATGTTTTTGTGGTAAGTGGCTCTGTTTTGGCCAGTCCACATTAACACTTTAAATGCCAGTTTTTCAGCATCTCTTTCTGGAATTGACCATTTAAGAGCAGAATCACTGAAACATAATATTGCTACATTCCAAGTCATATAGAAGGATACCATGGTACTGAAAGCTGCTGAGAGGACCAATAGGGTCATATATTTCCGTGTGTCCCCTTTGGCATAGATTGTCTCACAGGGCAGCCAAGGCTGTCCCCCCCCCCCCAATCCAGATCTGAAGCAGGGCTAAAATGAAGCCAGAATATCAGTTTTATCCAAGAGTACCAGGAGCTGATCAGGAATTGGGCTGATGATCTGTCCGACAGTCTGTAAGATATCAAAAGAACAGTGAGCGGCTGCGCTTCACAGATAAGAGGTTAAAATGTCCTATGTGTGGTGTTGTTAAAAATGTTGGACTATAAAATGAAAAGGAATTCACTTTTCAAAAGAGTGGGTGGAATTTAAGATCTTGCCTACAGATTGGGAAGAGATGCTTGGTGAAAGTACTGACAGAAAATAAGAGGACAGTTCTGAGAACCAGTCAAGAAAACTGGATGAGATGATTACACAGAAAGTGTGTCCCAAATGACTTTAAAATAAGCTAAGAACTGCTCTCCTTCCACTGACTTTAGTGACAAAAATGATGTATAGGATACTTATATATGGAAAATTCTGCACCAGATTTTCATGAGATATTATCATTAAGCACACAGATAAGGAAGAGAAGAAGAAAATTATTACCATAATTCAATAAAGGAAACCAATAATATTAATTATGGTGAATGGAAGTAAAATATTCAGCAAGTAGGTCACTTATGACACCCAAATATGTTTCTCTGTGTCTCGGACTGATGCAGTGACTAAGGATGGCATCTCCCTTCTGACTGTCTTAAAGCAGTAATGGATTGGGTGAGGGAAAACAGACTCAAATTGAATACAGGTAAGATGGAGGTACCTGTTATAGGAACCCCTAACCCGGGAATGGAGATATGTCCACCAGTTCTGGATGGGGGTCACACTTCCCCTGAAGGACTGTGCTTGGAGCTTGGGGGTGCTCCTGGACATGTCCCTTCAGATGACAGCACAGATAGATGCAACGGTCAGGAGCACCTGTTATCAGCTTCAGCTGATACGCCAGCTGTGACCCTTCCTGGAGCCGGGTGACCTAGAAACAGTGGTAAATGTGTTGGTAACCTCTCAACTTGACTTCTGCAATGTGCTCTACATGGGGCTACACTTGTGCCAAGTTTGGAAACTTCAATTGGTGCAAAATATGGCAGCCAGGTTGGTCACAGGTACATCTAAAACCGACCATATAACACCTGTCCTGAAATCTCTTAATTGGCTGCCAATTAGTTTCTGGGTACGGTACAAGGTGCTGGTTATTACCTTTAAAGCCCTGCATGGCCTGGGTCCAGACTACTTGCGGGAGCGCCTTCTTCCACATAATCCACCCTGCACACTTAAGTCCTCTGGGAAAAAACTTGTTGCAACCTAAGAAGTCCAGACTGGCTGTGGTGACCCAGAGGACCTTTTCATCTGCCACTCCTAGGCTATGGAATGGCTATGGAATGACCTGCTGGATGAGATCCGTCACATTACCTCTCTAAAAGCCTTCAAAAAACTATTAAGATGGATCTCTTCTGGCAGGCCTTTCCAGACTAGCCTTTGCAAATCAGCCTCCTCCTCATCGATATTGATGATCCCATCTGCCCCAAGAATGTACATACTGTCTCAACCCAAATCCACATCTAATTTTAGATATCTGTATTTTAAAACAAAATTTTAATGTATATTATTTTTAATTTCTATTTTCATTGCTTCTTGGTTCTTATTTTTATGGTTGGGGCGAGGGTTAGGCTATGGGAACTGTTTATAATTATGAACTTTTATTCTCACTATATTTTATTGTTATAATTGTTCTGTAATCCACCTTAATTCCCTTGGGAAAAAGCGGAAAATAAATAAAATTATTATTATTATTATTATTATTATTATTATTATTATTATTATTATTATTCGCCTTAATGCCCGTAGCAACAAGAACTCAACAGTATTATTTGATTCTGATGCACCAAAGGACTCACAAAGACTTCTGTCTGCCATTTGAGTCTTATAGGCTAGACACTAATCTGCTGAAATATGTATTGACTGATTTTACAAGTGGCTTACTGTATATGATAGAAAGATATAACTTTGCAGATTTCCCTCTCAGCCTCATTGTTTGACTCTCTTCTGCTCACTGTTTGAAGGTTGCCACAGTCAAAACTGTGGTGTGTGTGTGTGTGTGTGTGTGTGTGTGTGTGTATATATATATATATTTCTACAAGGTTCAGGTTTATCACTCTTCACCCCAAGAACCAGCAATAACTGGCAGAGTGTACTAAGGAAATGAATGCATCTTTGTTCTCAACTGGAAACATTTTGAGGATATAGCAGATGGCAAGAAGCATATGCATGAGAGAGCTGTGTGAACCAAATATCTTGGTTTTTAATAAACACTGTTCATACATTTATGGAGACTTCTGAAGATAAGAAGTGGGGGCAAGAAACAGATAGCAACATATAAGAGTTTAGCTATAATAATATAATCTAATAATTTTCTACAGAATCTGTAACTGATATCTAAAAGCTTGACTGAGGTTCAAAAATTTCCCCTAAACTTCCAGAGCTGATATACGACAAGTCTTAAAGTACACCACCTCTGAAAAACTGACATATTTAGGCTTGCCTAAAACAGACCTGGAGAGCATACTGAATAAGTGAACCAGACAGTTGATGAGGGGTCTTTCAGAGGTATTAAATGTCATGGAGGCAAGAAGCATAGTGAAATCATGAATCCAAGTTATGCTGTGGCAGAAAACATAATGATCAGATTGCTGATGACTCAGGCATCAAATGGGAGCACCGAGAATGAAGATGAAAAATTAGAAAACTGCTTGCAGACTTGAGAATATTCCATTCAACTATACAGCCTGACACTGTAATTGTACTTTACAGCAAAAGCAAAATTATTTGCCTTTACCCATTTTCCACTTCAGTGAGTGGGCTGCTGTACAAGGCTTCTGCAATGTCAATGTTCCATAGGACCTGGTTATATGGTTTGTTCCCCATGGTGGAGGGACTCCCACAGTTAGCTGGTTTACTTGTTTAACAGTTTTAAAAACTTCTTTATTATTAGATTTTTAGTTGTACTTTGTTTTCATCTGTATCATAAGATGTCTTGGGTCTCAGGCTGGAAAAAAGGCAGTATTGTTTATATAAGGCAGGATATAAAGTAAATAAACAAATCTGACTGCTAACAACAAGCAGGCAACCTGAGTTATGAACATTATTATGAATCCAGATAAACTATTGTTTTCCTTGAAAAGTCTTGCATGCTTCCTCCGGACTGAATTGAATGGACATCCAGTACAATAATGTGGCATCGTTGTTCAAATGTGACCTGGGAACTATTAAAATCATCGGGTAGGTTCTGGACACTCACTCCATCTTGGCCTCTACTACTTCCAAGGTTGTTATGATTATAAAGTAAGGATGAGGAGAGCCATATAGTCTGCCTTGAGACAAAGTGGGATACAAATGTAGTCAATAAAATACATGAATATATACAGTATATATATTTTTAAAAATCAACTGTACATCAGCTCCAGCTTCTTTGAAGGGGATCATTCAGCACTTCACAGGCCAACAGAAATGTGGAAGGAGGCTTAACATGATTACAGGCTGAAAGTAATGTAGCGCTTCCTGCACTAGTAGCAGGTTTAGGACATAATACCTGACAGTGGAAATCTGCACTTTGTGTTCGTCTATCTGTCGCAATGTTTATAACAGTAAGGGGATCTAGGGGTACCTCTTAGACTTCTTGAAATAAATGAACTGGTAGCATGAATTTTCATAGGCTAAATCTTGCACTATAACATGACAGTTCTTTTTTGGGTATCATGCCTTAATAAATTCCTGTTGAGAAACCCCTGTGAACGGTCCTTTAGGGGGAGGAACACTATCTCAGCCACTGAGGCCAATGTGAACCCCCAATGCCAGCCATGCAAACCCCAGTGCCAGCAACAGAACCCGTGTAAGCCATGCAAATGCAACAGTGCGCAGAAGCCGTCAAACATTAAAAAACAACAACAACAAGCTGCACCATGTTCCTAAAAGAACCTCCTCCCTGACTTTGGTGATCTCTGGGCATCAGGCATCAATGCAAATAAGAGGACTAATTCATTGGGACCACTTGACAGTGAGGAAATTTGAATCCACCCTAATTAAAAAGCCGGTATCTTCACCCATGCAACCACAAGCACCAAGAGGGGGAAAAACAGCCAAGACTTGTGGGATGGGATGGGTATGTTCTGCCCCTCTGCTCACTCTTTTCCCATTACCCCTCCCTCCTGGGTGCCCTGAATGGGATTGGCAGAGCATTCCCATTGGCGGCTCCCTAAAAAAAATCTGCCGCTTTTGAAAAGATATGGTAAATGCTGCAGTTTCAAAAGCACTGGGTTAAAGGGGATTTGCACCACCGTCCCCAGAAATTCAACTCAGGGGAAAAGCGGCACAAGTATGAACAAGCCCCTTTTAAACTGGTTTCCAAACCAGTTTATAACATAGTGTGATTGGAGCCTTAGAGTGCATACTTAGAGTAATTTAACAAAACAGAAATATTGCAGCAAGATGTTTCTGCTTCTATCTTCTTCAATGTTCTGAATAAAAAGAAACTGTATCTCAGATGGTGGTATAGAATACAGAGGATGGAGAATTCTGAAGCGGTCATCTTCTGGGCTGAACCAAGAAGTAGAAGGGTGTAAATTCTCTTCTCCTTATATTCAAAGGTCGGATCATGTATTTGTATTTATATGAAAGCATTGGCTCTTGTTCCAATACTACCAAAGGCAACTGAGATAGAAAGATGTTGATTTGCTCAAGGCTAACCAATGAGTCTGAAGCTGAGGTGGTCTATTAGAGGAAAATTCAGTCTTTCATTCTACTTAAGTACTTTGGTAATGAAGCTATTAAGAACAGATTCTTTCATGCAATGAGGAGATAGTTGAACTCATAATCAGAAACCAAAAAATATAAAAATACAAAAGAAACAGAAGAGAAGAAAGAACAGGTCAGCTCACAAATAGAATGAAACAGACAATACTTTCATTCACCATTGCAAGTGAATTCAGCTTTCACAACATGGGTTTTCACCTTCTCTCTCCCATTCTCCTGTGCTTTAGACTGCAAGCTTGAGTGCAGGGACTACCCAAGTACAGTACTGATTTTTGCAAGCTGCTGTGGTGGTGTGAGATGTAAATTATTTAAATGAATGATATCTTCATGTTTGTTAGATATAGGCTAGAATTAATACAAGAAGACTAAAAAATAAGCATTGCTAGCAAAATGTCAATTGTCCTTCACAACTGTCCATTGACAAGTTACAGGTACAGTGGATCCTTGGTATCTACTGGGGTTTGGTTCCAGGATTCCCCATGGGGGAATCAGTAGATGTTCAAATCCCATTAAATAGAATGGATAGTAAAATGATTTCTCCTACAAAATATTGCAAAATCATTGTTTGCTTTTTGGAATTGATATATTTTTAAAAATGTCTTCAAGTTGTAGATACTTGAATCTGTGGATAAAAGGTCTGTGGATCTGGAGGAATGATTTTACTGAAAAAAACATGGCTAGGGCACAAAACAATTGTCCTGATTTCCGGCATGGCGTATTCAAATAATTCAGGTTCTTAGAAATCGGTTGTCAGGTTAGAACAACTTTATGTTAGTTAACCATAATGGTTGTACAATCAGTATGTAGCTCCAGCCTAGTAACATGAATAATGACACCTGTCAGAACTATTTGACTGGCTAGCTTAGTACACTGTATAAGTAGAACCCAATGGTTTTTTTTGAGCACAGTGCTTCCATCACAATTACTTAGGGTGGTCTTACTTTGATATCTTATCCCTGGGATTTTTTCACTTTGAAATCTAACAATAATAATTTAATATTTCAAAGATGTAGCTTTACAATTTCTTTGGTAGCTTTTTACTATTTCCTTGGGGACGTTTTGCAGACAGGTAATTATTCTATTGCCAAGATGTTAACAGAACACTCCTAAAATGAGATGTCCCAGTAATCCATTCTCACATAATCTCCAATTTTACTGCTGTATAACAGATAAATTAATAAATCTGCTCCAATTTACAATGCTATGCTGCCCAAACATTTACCAAACTACTAATAATGGTGCTAAAAATGCTGGATTATCAGACAAAGAGAAGGGATACAATGAAGAAGTGTGACCTATATTAATTCTTTTCTCAATTTACAAAAAAAATCAAGAAAAAAGATTATCCTTCACAATTAGTATAGCTACTACTCTAAAAGATACCCGCTTCTACAGGTTTTAGGCTAAAAGCAGTAAAGTTAAAAGGAAAATTAGTTGCTTACATTAGATTTTGTTGAAATTAAAAGACCCTAATGTATTAAACACAAAGTAACTGGCATAACAGAAAACCTATGCCCTTGGATTTCTTTTCTTTTCTTAAACATTAAACAAGCACTAAATAATTGACTAGCAAGTTTAGCAGCACTTCATCTTATATTAAAATCACTCTTTATAACTGAAACTAGTGTCAAACCATCTCCTTGCTACCAAAAGGTGTGAGTTGTTAACTACTAAATGACTAAATGACAATGGCTGTTACTAATCGCTTATTGAATAATGAAACTGACACAACTGATAAAAGGTTTCAGTCCTGGGGAAAAATGATTTATAGTATTTCACTCTACTGGCACTGTTATTTGTATGACGAATGATTAGACAGACACCAGTTAATCTCCCTGCTCTTCCAACTCAGATGTGGCAGCTTCTGCCAGAGCATCCAAATAATCAAGAACAGCTAACAATACAGCTATGATGTTGTGAGGGTTGAATACTGGTATTTTATCAAGGCTGATCCCTAGATCAATTCACACAATGGATTTTCTGATGGAGGGAGGGAGAATGTGCAAAGATATAGGAGGAATATCATAAAAAACTATATGTTGCAGGCTGCTGCATGTTAGCTAAGGCCATGCTCCTTGTAGCACAGAAATGAAATCATCAATACTACCAGAGCATTAATGATTTTAGAAGGTTCAGTATAGTTTATAGATTTTCTTGATGGCAAAATCAGAACTGCAGCATCATACTGACCTGTCAAGGTTATTTGTTATGTTGTAGTGCAATATTACATTTGCTGCCTGCATGCTACAAAACCCATTTTCCATCAGAAAGAGGGAAGTATGCAGCTTCTTTTGAAATACTGTGAAAATCAAAAGAACAAATGAATGGCATGTCATATTTATATTTACAACCAGTAGCATCCACTTGTTGTTTCTATATGCCCTGAGCATGTTGAAGACAGCCATTCACAAGGGAAAAAACCCACCCAAACTCTAAGGGCACTTGAATTTTTCTTAGATTAATTTGACTGAAGATTCAAAAAATATCTTTCCTCCATGGCAATGAAAACCTTTTAGGTTTCTGAAAAACTTGTCTGTATTTGAAAGCAACAGAAAAAGCTTTAACTTAAACAGAGTGGCCTACGATCAGTGTGAGACATTTTACTATCTGACAGGAAACACAACATGTTTCTTCCTATCCATGTTGAATCTTACTTCAACAGAGGTGGCAGGACAGCAACCTCCACAGTGCACCTGAATACAGCAGGATGGCTTAGTGGGCACAGTCAGATTGTGCAACATGTGCAGCTCTGCAGTCCAACAGAGCTGGAGGGCTCATGTAGAATGACAGCAAGGGCTTGTCATGGCTCTCCTCCCAGCATTGGTTGCTGGAGACAGACATGGCCCTGGCATGGCTACCCTTAACCTATAAGTAGTATTTTCTTGATTAACCTGCATACTGTGAAATAATGGAGGGCTACTAACTGCTGCCTACCATTCAGATAACCAGTTTTCATCTCCTGAACATACAGTACTATGTTGTGCTAGGCAAGTTCCTATAATTGGCTCTAACTTCCTTGTTCTGAACCCAGTACAAAAGATGACCAGAAACCAGAATAAACCCTTAACCTGGACTGAACCTATCTGTGCCCCATTTGGTTGAAAAAATAACTGGTACTCTAGGATGACTTCTTTCAAGTGTCATCTCTCTGCTGAAAGAAAATGGCAGAGTCTGTGCTTTCAGGAGGTGGATGTTCTCCAGATAGACATCAATCTGTGCCCCTATTGGTGGTTCTCCAGCCGCCTGCAGATTTGGAGGCATAAATGGATCAGATTGTGCATAGTGCTTTGAGTATACTTCCCTGGCCATTTCATCTAGTATTTCATCAGTCAATCCACCCAGAACTCATCCATCAGAGCAGAGTCTAAATCCTGAGCTGCTAGTGTAAGTGGAAACAGATTCTTCTCTTTGCCAGATGCACTCTATGCAGAAATTAGTGCCTTCAGAGTTTTTGAGCATCCCCACCAGTGGCTGTATTTGATCAAGAAACACTTGGGAATCAGCTAAAGGTGGTGGCCCATTTACCAGCAAGACCCATGACCAGGCTGATCAGGAATCCCAACTTAACTTTATAATCAGGAAGGTTTTCTAGGTGTAGTTGCAAACAGTTCCCCCGAGAGCCAGGTAGTGGGGAATTTTTCTTGGGAACCTGTGAAGACAGGAGCTGGCAAGCTTGTTTGGTGCCAGCCAATCACTGTGAAGAAATGAGACTTATTTCTGTCGGAGGACAGATAAGGAGATGATGGTATAGAGACAGGGAAAAGAACGCAGAGAGACAGGGAACGGATGGTAATAGAGACAGGACAGTTAGCCAGAGGAAAGAACTCACAATGGTTTGGGGAGCCGTGAATGATTGAGTAGTTTAGGGTTTAATGTGATATTGAAGTTCTTGTCAGCACAGGCAAAAAACCCCATGCTCACCCTAACACTGGTGATGTCTGTTTCTACAATGCACAGCGACTTCCAGTAAAATACAATGGAATTCTCTGGTTAATGCAACTCTGCCTTAGAGTTAGCAGTTGCGTGAAGCCCTGGTGTTAGCACAGGGTTTTGTGGCATGCAAACAGCTGGATTATGGGCCCAATTTGGGCCGGCCAGCCAGCTCTTTCAGCAGAGAGGTGATATGCCAGGTGCCATGCCATCCCGCTTGCCTGTCTCCAGAGCCACCGCTGCCATGTCCCTTACCTGTAGGAACTCCATGGACAGGCCTCCCAGCACACCACCACTTCTCCAGTGAATGGGCTCGCCTATGGGATCAATGAGGAGATAGGACAGAGGGATACCCCGTCACATTTTGAGGGTGCCTGACTTTCTGCCTTATTAAATCTTATCATCTATAGCATAGGGTTGTGGCTACTTTTAACCCATTCTGGTATAGGTACCTAGTTATTGCTCCAAAATTCCACTCTTCCACTCTCTGATGCTCCTAGAATGACTTTTAAAAATAGCAAAAAGCTTGAGAAAACCTATTTCCGCTTTGCTGTTTTTCTTCTTCTTCTGGATTTGGGCTGCCTGGATAGTGCCATACTGTCAATAACCAAATTCTCTTTAGTTTTTACCTCTTTGATTTTTATGTTACATAGAATACACTACATTTGTCATAGGATAATCATATCCTAACATTATTACTTATTTTCAGCTTGCGTAACACCAGAAATATTTTTCCAGTAAAAGCTAATAATTAACAATGGCCATCATAGTTAATATTTTTGCTCTGATAGGATATATAAATTAGTACCTAGTTTAATTTTTGAAGGTTGTATAGATGACCCCGTTTACAGACTCACTTAAAGAAAACTGCATTTAAAGACCATCACAATTTTTAAAGGGAATTGTGCTGATAAATGAAAGGGAAATGTTTACACTACAGATATTATTTCATTTATTGTGACTGATCATTCATCTATGCTAGAGAGAAAGCAGAATCAGGAGAATTTGGGAACATAATGAGCAGAGGACAGAGCACAGCTCAGAGCTTGCAAACAATTTTATTCATGAATGAAAATGCAGACCAGATTTCCCTTGTCAATAATTTTGTACTGTCTGTTCTGCATCTTTTCAATGATGTTCCTTAAAATTATTTAGATATGTTATGGATCTTTCCTGGTCAATGATAGCTATGATCCTTGTTTCTTCAAGCCCTATTTTAGTCAAAATTCATTTTTTATTTGCAGCTTGAGTTTGATTTATTTTTTTTATTTTGTCCCTTTTATATTTTGGAAACTGTTCTGTTTGCAGAGTTAAACTTCTGTTATATCTCATCTTTTACTGGATCATTATGTGCACAAATTAAAATAATTTGATACCACCCCACATCAGAAACTTGAACATTGAGAATATGTCATCATTCTGAAATATCAGTGGAGTAATTAGAAACATCAGTCAAGAAATGGTGTTTTTACACAGAACTGTCATAGTCTTGAACATAAACAGCTTTTGCAACTTCAGGTACTTGGAAGAATCATTAGCTCTACTAGAGTAATTCAATTTTCATTTTTATTTACTAAATTTACATCCTGCTTTTCTTCCAAGGAGTTTTCTCTCTCCATTTTATCTTCACAAAAATTCAATGGGACAGGGGAAGCTGAGAGTATATGACTAGCCTAGGATCACCCAGTGAATAGAATAGTTGAAAAAGGCTAGGTCATGCTAGAGTAGGTTGATAAGGTCTTCCAGTATAAACTCATGAATTAATTTCGTGAGTGGCATCCAGACTTGTATTCAATGGACTTCCTTTTGCTACAGAGAAGAAGGGATAAGCAACATCTCTGCTTCCCTATGAAGCTTGCTAGACAATACTACAGAGAGCTGATTCAAATAGCTACAGGATGCTTTGGAAAAGCAATTCAGGAGACTGCAGAAGAAAGGATAAAAAACTGAAATTGAGGTTCCTGTCTCTTCCTTTTGTTGGGGGTTTCCTTCCCCGACAGGAAAAAGCATTTTGTCCATGGAGAGACACATTTGTATCTAACATGATTGTGTGTGTGTGTGTGTGTGTGTGTACACACTTGGAGGACTAGAAAGATAATCTTCTAGAGACTTCACCCACTCTGTCCTCTGTGAGGCACCTTCAATTTGTAGTTGATGTATAGTGTTAAAGTTCAGAGATAAGCATGGATCCTTATGTAGCCAGCCAGCCAGCCAGCCAACCAGGACTGAGGAAACAGAAACAGGAGTAAGGAAAGTTGTAAGATGTATTCAATTTTTTTTAAAAAAACTTCCTTAAGGAATACTCCAAAATGGGATTAATAAATAATAATTAATTTGTTTTATTTATATACCGCTATTCCAAAGATCATAGTGGTGAACAGCAAGTAAGCTAATTAGCAAGTAAGCTAATTTGCCCCCAACAGTCTGGGTACTCATTTTAGCGACCTCGGAAGGATGCAAGCCTGAAGACTAAAGATGCCCAGTTGCCATAGAATGTTGATAGGTAGGGAAGCCTTGATTATGGGGGAAGGTATGGCTGATGGCCTAGAACACTGAACAACAACACCAAACTGCAACATTTTCCCTATTTACAAAAACATTTAAACTATTTTAATATTTTGTATGCTCATATAGCTTCAGAACATTATTTGTTGTGTGCCTTTGAGCTGTTTCCAGGTTTTCTTGGCAAGATTTGTTCAGAGATTTGCCTTTGCCTTCCTCTGAGGCTGAAAGAGTCTGACTTATCTAAGGTCATGCAGTAGGTTTCCATGGCAGAATGGGGATTTGAACCCTATTCTCCAGTCCTTGCCCAACACTCAAATCACTACACCATACAGTATAGCTGTTAATAAATGAAAGTCAAAGCAGGACCACTTGAAGTCCCACATTTGCACTTTTGAAGTTAATTTGATTTCTGATTGATGTAAGATGGAGCGGGCAATTTGTAATCTCCTAGATGCTGAAGTGTTATGATGCATATCAGTCCTAGCTACCACAGTCAATGGTGAAGTATAGCTGCAGTCTGAAGGGGCACACTGTGTGTCTTTATTGATGGAGAGAGAAACTTTTCTTTCATATGTTTCCAATGTTAATAGTGCTTCCTACAATATGTGTTTTTAAATGTATGTTATATCCAACTTTTCCCATCACCATTATGCCACAAATGACTAAGCATTCAACCATTTCCCAATAGGATGTCTTTTGCTACAAATCCAATCAATAAAACGAACCAGACTAAATGTGACAAACTGGGCAGCAGATATAGTTGAGGGTGACACTGGTGGAGAAGCTCTCAGAGACAATGGCAGTGGCACCATAGACAATGCTTGTTAGTACTGCACAGATGGAGGCACTGATATATCATTTTTGAACGTCTTTTACCACAAAAACCATATAAGACAATTAAAAAAACCGAAACAAGAGATAGTGCCAGAAAATGAAATTCCCAGGTCTGATGGCACTCTACAAGCTACTGGGGTACAGCAGAGGACCACTATAAGTGCTGAGGCTAATAATGCAACTGGACTCAAACCAAAAGGACGTTCAGCTGTTCATGTGCTCAGAGATGAATGGAAAGTCTGAAGCTGCACAACACATATCATAGGAACATGGAATGTGAGAAGCACAAATCAGGTGAACCACATAAAACAAGAACTGTAAAGTATAAACCTTGCAATACTTGGGGTGAGTGACCCAAAGGGGATATTTAGAGTCAAATAATTATACAGTGTTTTACTCAGGAAATAGTCTAAGAATAAATGGGGTGGTATTAATTGAAAGACTGAAACTCTGTGCACACTTGGTTCCAAAAGAAAAACATGAGTCAAAACATGATGCTTGCGTAAAATACAGGCACTCCTCCATCCTATGCAGGTAGGAAAATCCAAAGCTGCACAAGACATATTATAGGGACATGGAATGTGAGAAGCATGAATCAAGGGAAGCTAGACACTGTAAAATAAAGAAAAGAATTTGAATGTGTAAACATTGCATGTTAACACTCCCATAGCTGCAAGTGTATTAGACCTAGCAAAGAGCTTACATTTAAGATTAGAAAACAGATTTTTTTTTGTTTCCATTTGTTAATTTCACTGAGTAGCTATTTACTAAGGAGTTCTCTTGTTCAACCTGTCAGTAACTAAGAGACTAAGCAATATTTTCATTCTTAGGGCTACACAGTATCTCTCCATAGAAAAATAGTTTTCTGGAAAAAGCAAATGAGAGTGAATATGTAAAAAATTCTGTAATACAGAATACTGGGGGAACAAGTGGTGTATTGCTCTGCTGGTTTGTCTTGAAGATCATGGGATTGCATCAAATGAGGTGCTGGTGGGGAGTCTTGCAGCCCTCCAGATATTGTTGGATCACAAATCCCAGTATTCTTCACAATTCAGGGGAGGGGGGCACCAGTGTTGCTGTGGAAAGAAGTGTGGACAAAAGTCCAAATACATCTGGAAGGACAAGTGATTCCCACTCCAGATTTAAGAAGAGAACCATACAACCATGACATATGTTTGGCTCAACTGCTGTTTCCAGAGAGCCTTCAAAAATTAGCCCCACCTTGTTTTCCTTCAGTCTTGGAAGTTACTACAGCACAAGTGACCAGGGCAACTTCTTTGCTCTCCCAGAAGGGTTACAGTGACTATTGGACTTTTTTGTTCTAAATTCACAACTGATGCTATTTTCTATGTATATAGGATAAGCGGTAGATGTACATCTCAAGTAACATACCTTCCTGGAAAGTATATTTAATTCTTCAGCCTCACCTAGTATCCCTAACATCACAACCTTAATTTTTGTCTATATTCAGTTGTAGTTTACCCATCTATCATCCTAAGTCACTGGTTCAAAATACCTGATACTACACTCTGATCACATGTAAATTGAAAAACAGAACTGACTATCATAATTACCAATGAAATCACATTCTCACAGCAGATATACTACTACCTGTTATTAAATGTAGGCACAACATACACATACACACACTAATTAAAATGGGAAACTTAAGTAGAACCATGGATCACTCCTATGATAGTCAGTTGCCCCACACATCTTATACTGCTATGTATTGCTGTATCCTGCCCAGATTCCTTGTGATTGGGCAGGCTATAAATTATTATTATTATTATTATTATTATTATTATTATTATTGATACTGGATGGATAAAAGTACAGATTCCCTCTGAGAATCATTTCTTTTAAATTTTACTTGTTGGGCTTTTATTACTCCACTACTAAATTATTTTAGAAAGACAAAACCTGGGTTCTTAATGAGGCATCTGCCGTGATTAATAGATTGTGGCCAGTACCAAGGACAGAGCGTTTATATGAACAAAATTCCACAATGCGAATATTGGACCAATTCTAAAGTAACAATTTCCAATCCTATTATTATAGGATTAGGAAATTAAAGGGCCACCACAGGAGATACAAGCAAATCCTTTAGTACCTTGAAACTTGTAATGGGCTACTTTGTTAAACCTAAAACTGATACCCTAATGTTCTAATGCTGCATGTTTGGCAGCAACCGAAAAGAAATATCTTAAATATTATTAAACATTACACTATTAAATATAAATTAGGTAGAAACAAGGGAAGGCTAAAAAAATTGACTAGGAGTTCAGATACGCTAAATGGCTAATATGTCCATTTTTCACCTGAAGCCCTCTCCAATGCAGTTTTGCTATTAAGCAAAACCTAAAGAAAGGTAATCAATTCCAACTAAAAAGCACTTATCCTGGAATGACTATGCGTAAGGCACTTCAAATCGTTGGCTGGCTGCCAAAACCCAGACAACCGCTATCAATGTTTCTGACTATCACAAGAGCACAAGGGGCCATGCATAATTGACTAGAAGATGGGCTAAAACTGTGCCCAATCAGTATGTGATCAAAAACGCGTGGAATATTCAGCGCCACTTGATTACATGGAGGCACGTCCTTTCACTCTCCTCATGAAATCTCTTCAAGGTCCAGAGTACTGTAATAAGATCATTACTGTCAAGCGGTACGAATCACAGGCAATGAGTCTTGGGATAGGAAGTCATACTTCACAAGCTTCTCTGGTTCCTTTTTTTTTAAACTACATATTGAGGCAGCAAGGCGACGAGGTGACAGATAATGATCACATCACTGTGTGGCAACTATAAAGGCACGTTTAAGAAAAAACAGAAATCAGCTTAAATCAGCTTAAGAGAAACTCCATTTCATTTGCTTTCTTTCTTAAAAATTAAACAGAATTAAACTGCACTCACTATTTTTTATCAATTGAGTCTTTGCCATTAAATTAATCATCTGATAAGTCTTGCTATAATATGAAAACCTATTACCTCATGGGCAAAAGGCCAATTTTCTACTTTCAAAACAACAACTTTGGGAAGGGACAGGGAATTAGGAAACTGAATGGTTGTTGAAGTTTTTTTTTCTTATTTTATTTCTTTCATATGCAAGCTGGTATTTAGCACGTTTCTTATAAGTGAGCCAAGTGATGTTGTTGTGACATCCTAATTACACAAATTCACATTTATAGTGATTGTAACATTTCAATGACTGGAAGCGCCTCCCTATCCCACCTTTGAAGCCATGCAGCTCCCCACAACAGAGGAATTTCTGATGTGCTAGAGAGTGCAGTGAGTGAAACTTCCAGCTCTCTCACACCAGTGGGGCAGGATGCAACAGGAGGCTGACATAACTCCACAGGGGTCCCTGCTGTTCCCTCTTGGCACCTTATGCTACCAAGAAAGAACTGGACAGGTCATCACACACCGGCCTGATCGCCAGTGCTTTCAAAATTCCTTGGCATGGAGTGTGGGCTGCCTGGCTTCAAAAGCAATTCATTTTTTAGGGGAGGGGGGGAAGGTTTCTCCTAACACAAGATCTTGGCCATAACTAGAGTCTAAGAATACAGTGATATTGTAGAAGACTAAATTATTAAGAATACAAAATAAACAATAATACACTTTTAAAGGAGGGCCTAAATACCCTAAAGGAACCAGATGCCGTCTGATCTTGGAAGCTAAGCAGGGTCAGCTCTGGTACTTGGATGGGAGAACATCAATGAAAACCTTCTGCTGTGGGCTATATTTCAGAGGAAGGAACTGGCAAAACTATCTCTGAGTATTCCTTACCTAAGAAAACTCTATGAAATTGACAGGTAACTTGAGGGCATGTGCATGCACACAGAGTTTTTAAAAATTATACTACGGCCCCATACATTCAGGCCAAAATAAAGCTGCTTCGGGTGACTTTGGAAGTATGCTGTTTAAATGATGCATGTGTCCTAAGAGTCCAGAAGCCACACCAAAGCCATGCTCCAGTCCTTAGGACTCTTAGGATGCAAGCATCATTTAAACAGCATACCTCCAAAGTGACCCAAAGCAGCTTTATTTTGGCCTGTCTGTACGGGCCCTATGACCCGTACAGCACATCAGAAAAGCCTGAGGTGTTCATTTTTAATCATTTTTATCATGTTTTTTTTTCATTTCCCCTCCAACATCTTCCCTCAGTAAAGTATCTAGTGTTTCAGGCAGAAGCAGAAAGTATACATGAAAAATCTTTCTGCTTTGCTATATGCTTTGTAATTAAGGCAAGGCATATTGGTGTTACTTTCCAGGTACTCAACAATAAAGGTGCTGTACCTACATGAAATTTATAAAATCCAATGTTTGTACTGCTTGAATAGAAAATATTTGATTAAGTAAGTTACCAGCTAATCATATAAGTTACCAGATTAAGTAAGTTACCAGATAATAAATAGATGCAGCACATGCAATAACACAATAGTAACAGGAGAACTATATAAAACATATGGCTCAGAGTTTGCTACCTGTGTCAGAATGTATGACTCCAGCGCAAGGTTTTTTGTAAGTAAATGTCTTAACTTTCCCTTTGCAAGCAAAACTTTAGAAAGATGTGGGAGAAGAATCTATGAGATTTTGAACGAACTCCATCTAATACTGCCTCTACAAATTAAAGCTCAAATACACCTAAAAAGGCAATGAAATGAATACAAAGGAAGTCTGTGCACAGTAGGAAGCAGCAGCTCTGACACTGCAGAAGTGGGAGGGAGGAATTCAGCATGCCTCTAACATCAGGAACAACCTAGCACTGATACCACTTCTGGCACCTGAGGCCATCAGACTGAGGAGTTCTGTAGATCTACCAGTTCTACTAATGTACAACTGACCTTAACACTATAATGTTGTATGGGCAGCTTGCATTCAGACTATTACTGAGATAAAACCACTATAAGATTTGCACAACGCCAGTTATTACAAAGTGGCTGTGACTGTGATTAGTACTATACCTACCTGGCATTTCCACACAAAGTAACTCATGTACTAATACTCAAACCACTTATTTAGAGCCATTCTCTGGCAGCAACTAATGAGAATTCAAAGGAGGTGTGTGAGTGGTGGGTAGGAAGCTTGATAGCTCTCTTGGCCTTGTGCTGGTGCAAACAAAACCACTGCATTTACAAAGCATCTGCACCCAATAACTCACACCACAACCAGGAACCCTTAGCAATATCCTTCACTGACACTTTGGAACAACTTAAAGGGAATCATCACTCAAGTGTTTGCAAATGTTATGTTTTCTTACTGTACTACAAAACTGCCAAAACACCTAATACTAATATAATACTAACACTTCAATACACTTATTGATTTTCAACAGACACAAAGAACTTAGTTTTTTACAGCCTTCTGCTTTAAGATTTCCACTTATGCAAGTGTGTGCAGTATAAATCACTTCATCACAGTGCTTGTCCTTCCAAGAATCAGTTTTTCTGTTGGCTACCATGACACTCTTCCTTCCAACTGGGAAGGCGTAACTTGCAGCCTCTCCTGACCCTGAAGTTAACAAGAACTGAAAGAGCAGAAGAAAGCTTTCAACTTATTTAGTCTGCAATGAAGTGGGTTAAAACAATAGATGAGTATCTCCTCCCTTGTCTTCGACTCCTCAGTATCAACATAACGGCCTTTCAACAGCCATCCTTTTATGTCAGATAGGCTGCGACAACTGACACTGAGGGTTTCCCAACCAGTGACCTTTGTGCCTTGCTTAAAAGTGAATCTCTGGGAATTCAGTTTAGATTTTTATTAATTTCTGCCCTCCTGCTTTTGAAATCATAGTCCAGCTCTGTATGTCACCTCTAAAACAGTGGACAAAGTAGCTGATCTTCAGTGGAACTGCAGCTTAAATGGGGGTGGGGGGGCAGAGTACACACTGAATAGGTGGCAGCCTTCAGAGAGGTGAATCATACTTTTTTCTTCCTTAGTATGGGCACTAAATCAGTCTGGCCCAAAACATTCTGTTACTGGACGCAAAGGACAAGGTCATCCCCTCCCTTCCATTTTATATAGAGAAGCTGTCTGAATTAGCAGCTGAATCTTATTTTAAAGTGGGCTATGGCACAGCATCCTGCATTATACTTGAAAGTAGCAGGCTAGGTCTCGGGGGAAATTGTGGCATACACAACTCTATCTTCCAATACCTTACTCCTACGTCTCACTTCTAGCATCTGCTGTCCGAGGCAGCCACCTCACTCAGCCTAACAGTAGGGCTATCCCTGGCACTAATAGACCACAGCTTCAGCTATATAACTGACCATGGTTTTGTTGAGAAAATATTGGGGTGGTTAAGCAAAAGGTTTGTGACCTCTTCAAATCTAGTTATGGTTTAGTATAATATGTTTCAACAGCCCACCTGTTCTAACCAATTAAACAAGCAGACACACAATAAAATGTATCAAGAGGAAATGCTGGTACACTGGGTTTTTATAGTCAGGAAGAGATATGAAAATGCCAGGAAAAACAAAGCAAAATAAAAGCTAATTCTGAAAATCTATACTTTGAACATGTTCTTGCAAAGCACTGCCATTTTAATCCTTCAGCACATTAGTTTTTTTAAAAGGTAACATAACATATATTTTAATATAAGAAATCACTACCAGCTTTCTATAAAAAGGCTGCGAACTCTACATTATGGAACTATGGAATGACTTGCCGGAAGTGATCCGTCACATTCCCACTCTGACAGCTTTTAAGAAAGCACTCAAGACGAATCTCTTCTGGCAGGCCTTTCCAACTTAGTTACCATCCCCAGATATAGAGATATTTGCCCCCTCATCTGTCTGCTCTTCCCCGCCTATCCTTCTGCCTATTTTTTGTTTAATGTTTTTAATGCTTTTAATGTTTTAATACTATTACTGTTTAATTCTGTTATAGTACTGGGAATGGAGGGGGGGGGGTAGGTCTAGGGTTTGATTTTTTAACTTTATTGTAACTTGATGTATTGTATTGTTGTAACCTGCCTGGATTCTTCGTGATTGGGCGGGCTAGAAATAAATTATTATTATTATTATTATTATTATTATTATTATTATTATTACATTGGCATTCCCCTTGTCTTAAAGCACACGCATGTGCTTCTCTATTGCTCCACCACTGTCCTACCAGTAATCCCTGCCAGCGGCACCTATTTGGTGTGTGGAAGGACCCTGAAAACTCTTGTTTGAGTGAAGGACAAAATGCAGCCTTGGGAACCTCATAGTCTGTTTTCTATGTCTACATGAGATGCTTATATCATGTTTTAGCTCTGAAGCTCACATCTATGTTATTGTATGGATAAACAATCAATTTAACACAAAGATTACTTACAGTTCTAACTACCCTGTTTCATCAAATTACAACTTCCTTCTCTCAAACTGTTCAGGTGATGATTGTATCAACCTACCGTGACATGTTGAGTACTCATGCCAGCTCATCATGCATGTAACTATCCCATCTCAGAAAATTTTCTCTATGCTACAACTTTAAATTACTTAAAAAAAAAAAGATGAACATTATAAAGGAGAAGTGGAGCACAGGTTTCAAGCCAAAGTACCATAAACTACTACAGCAACAAAATAATGCTTTAGGGTATGTTTAACCCAATGTTTTGAAGTCATCCGGATACTTCAGCACCCATTTTTTAAATTTTAATTTAATTTGCCATGTGGAATAAATGTTTTCTTACTACTATTTCCTGGACCTTTAAAAAAAACCCTCTTCATGTAAAATAGTCTTTGAAGAAGTGGGGGAGAAGAAAAGAGAATGTATGAGATCAGGTTATTTGAGGCATGTGAATACTAAGCTGATGGTAGAACATTAACTGACATAAGAAAAGGGTGACTGTCTTATGAAAAATATGTGGAATGCAATCCTGGGCTAGCTGCATGTCCAGAAGAGTTCCCTTATGCATTATACATATGGATTCTCTAACTGATGGATATTTATCTAAGTTACACAATAGGGTCAAAAAGCCACATAAGTGCACATGGGAAAACCCCCTTAGAAAAAACAGGCAGCAGTAAGCGCGGGATCAGGCAATCCTGAACGTTCTTTTATTTCAGTTATACAAAAGTAACCACACACTGCTCAGCATCTAGTGACAGTAACATAAGTACTGAATTTTAGTTGCTTCGTTGTTAGATTGATTAGGAGATACAGAATAAGGCAAGAATTATAAACAAAATGGACATTTTTCTGGGAAGAAAGAAAACTGGGAGTACTGATACAAGGGTGATCTGAAGTGACTAATGTCAGTGTGTTCTTGCCATATGGTTATGTCTATGAGAAAAATGTTAAACAGTTGCTTGCTGCAATGACTGTTTCTAAGTTTGTTCTGTCCTCTCTCTTGCAGACTTCTGAGGAAAAGATCTGGTGTTGTGTCAATGTGCAGCTTTCCGCCGAACTGCAATGGCTTTTGAATTGGCCCTTCAAATCCCAACATCCCAAGAATTCCTTTTCATATGGCAGGTCCCTCATTCTCATCATAAGCATTCAAAGTTATTGTATGAATGGCCATTCTTGAGTCCCCTAAGCATAGGAAATGAAGGCAACCATAATAAACAGCATCTTATCTACTATGTCTGAAACTGCAAGACTTCAAACTGCTGGGAAAAGAAGGATGGGAACTTTTATTGACAGAAATGTAGTACTGCTTCTGTCTTATTAGTATGGCATAATGATTATTTTTTGAAAACATTCTGTCTTTTCACAGTACTGGTGTTGTGTTTGCGTGTGGTTAAGCTTCCATGTTTGAGTAATTGTGCCTATTTACTTCACTTATCTGCTTTTAGCATAGTTAAAATTTTAAGTATACAAACAAAAAAAAACCTGTTGCCTATATTTTGAATGGATAATAATCAAATCACATACATATTGGTAGGTCTCTGGGATGATGATGATGATGATGATTGATTAAACTTATTTATATAGCGCTGTAAATTTACACGCACTGTACATACCTGATCAAGTATTAAGGTGTTTTTTTTTGCAAACCCCCCCCCCAAAAAAATTGCTGTAGCCATTGTTGTTGTTGTGGCTGACTTATGCAGCCTCTAAGCGACTCTATTACAGGGTTTTCTTGACAAGATTGCTCAGAAGCAATTTGCATTGCCCTTCTCTGAGAGGAATGTAGTCACCTTAGGGTTTTCCATGGCTGAGCAAGGAACCAACTCTGGTTCTAGAGTTGTAGTACATGCACAAATCACTACATCACAATGGCTTTCCGATATTTACTCATGATTATTATGTAATTATTATATTGTATATCACAATACAATACATTATATTAGTATATAGGTGAATGTTAAGTGACAAATTGGCTATAGCAACTATGTTAGAATAGGGAAGTTAGTCTTTATTTTTGAAAGAAGAAGGAATAAATACCATTCCCCCACGTTTTGTGTGTTTTTTTTTTGTATTTATTGTTTATGTTGTTTCACTTTATATCATAATATAATGATTTTGGTTTGAGAGGACGTTTAAACATAAACTTGCTAGATGCAACAGCAACAATTCATCTGTCAGACCCTTTAGTGGAGACTACGATTCCATCTGCACGCATAATTCCAGTCTGACACCACTTTCACTGCCATGGCTCAGTGCTATGGGATTCTGGGATTTTAGTTTTGTGAGACATTTGGCCTTCTCTGTCAGAGAGCTCTGGTGCCTCCCCCTGATATTCCCAGAATTTCATAGCCCTGAGTGAAAGTAGTATCAAAACTGGATTATTTCTGCCGTGCAGATGCAGCTGTAGTTTCCAATGATCAAAATGGAACTGTACAATGTTCACTCCTCATGAGTTACCTCACTAGAAGCAAAACTCTGTGTATTAGTAAACTGCACACTCAAGCCAAAACAAAAAGTGCTTAATTTTTGTATATTTCCGTATAAAGATCTGTTCCCATCCACTATTTCAAATTGTTGACTAATTTATAGAATGTCTAGTATATGTGTAAACGAATCAGGGGCATACATCGCGAAACTATATATTTCTTTGGAATAAAACCTGGAGTTTATCGCATCGCGTTCCGAGAACATTTTTGGAACCCGATTGGAACGGAACACTTTCAACTTTACCGCAGTTTTTGTCTCCCATCGGTTCCATCGGGTTCTACATACCCCTCAAAGGGTTCCATATGTTGTTCCTCGGAGGAACGGAAGATAAGAAAGTAATCCAAGCTTGTGGAAACGTTTTTTAAACGGTCCAGAAATGTCAGAGCGTAATGTAATCCGTTCTTACTTCCGTTCCCATGTTCTGCCTTGTTGTGATTGGCTGAAAGGACTTCCCTCCCTGCATTCTGTTTCCCAAGCTCTAGCCTGGCCTGGCTGGGGCTCCTCGACTGCAGAGTCCTCCAAGCCTGGCTGGGACTTGAGAAAGGCTGTCTCCCCAGCTCCAGCCTGGCTCTGGATGGGGCCTCGATTTCGAGTCCTCCAAAGCCTGGCAGGGACTTGAGAGAGGCTGTTCTCCCAGCTCTAGGGGCCTGGCTGGGTCCTCGACTGTAGAGTCCTCCAAGCCTGGCTGGGACTTGAGAAAGGCTGTCTCCCCAGCTCCAGCCTGGCCTTGGATGGGGCTCCTCGATTCAGAGTCCTCCAAAGCCTGGCAGGGACTTGGGAGAGGCTGTCTCCCCAGCTCTAGCCTGGCCTGGACAAGGTTTAAAAATGTAGGACCTTCTTTTAAAATTCCTGGCCAGGGATTTCTTTTAAAGTCTACATTTTAAACATTGTCTTACATTTTCCAGTTTTGAGGTCCCCAGGGATGGCCACCCTATGTTTATGTATTGTATAACATTATATGTGTGTGTGTGTGTGTGTGTGTTGTGTGTGTGTCTAAAGTATACATACAAAATAACAATATACATATTTTAATATGATATTACAAAATATATTTATATATAAATAAAAATACCACAACTATATACATAATATATATCTAATATAATTTTTATATATTTTGTATATATAGATTCGGGACTATATGTGTGTATACATGTGGTGTGTGTGTCTATATGATCTTGATATAAAAAGATTTGTGTGTTTGCACAATATCTCCTTGTAAAAGCCTTTTGTTTTGTATGTGGTACTCATGAACAGAATACACGTGTTACACAATAAGCATGTGCAAATATTGAAACGTTCTCCATACTTATCACGCTTCCTTAAGGACAATGCGGTAAATTGTGTTCCCGTTACGTTCTCGGAACGCTTTACATTTTCGAATGCGATAATATCCATTCCATAACGTTACATCTTGAAACGTTTGGAAAGAATAGAACGTTTCAGGCACGATGCGATAACCTCCATGATACTTAAACATTGATTGCAGATTGCATGATGCTTTCGTTGCATCATAAATCTATCGCGCATTCACTGAAATAGAACTCAAAAGATGAAAGCAATCCACTACATTTAAACGTGTGGTGTGACTCTGAAAAACGGGGAGAAGGTGGAGAAGATTGTTGATTTTGTCCCAGGCCATAAACAGCACACAAACAACAAAACATAGTAAACACTCAATAAAAAAACTGAACTCAATCCACGTAAAAATAACGACGAATAGTCAGGGAATCACACTATTTTTTTTTTATCAAACACAAAAAGAATAAACAATACCTTCTGCAGTGCCTGAGATACCATCAGCCTTAAAATGCTTGTGCTTTTCTTCCTGCGATGTGTTTTTCGGTTTGCATGAGGAGAGGAGGAGGGTCCAACTTTGGACTTGTGGTACCTTGATATATTGGGCTGGAGCACACAGAATCTCCCAAGCAGTATCTGTAAACAGGGGGCAAAACATGGGAAATGTATATTTGCTTTTAAATAACAATCATCAAGCAAGCAGAGCTGTATGACCAATGCATTCAATTAAAAATTGTTCAAATGTATTTAATCTTCCATCCAAAATCTCAATGATTATGTTCAGAAACCTGAAAGTCTCTACTTTGTGTCTCCAGTCCTGATTCAACACACAATTACATCAGTGGGTACTTGGGTCCAAGAGATCTGAAAAACTATATTTTCTCATACCCAGTCTGCCTGGGCCTTGAGTCTTTACAGGAGCTTTCTTGATTTTCATTACACATGGAGGCCGAACTAGGAAAATCCAATCAGCCTATCTGATGGCCTTGGTCAAGAAAATATAGATACTATTCTGTTGATCCTCTTGGATCTACATAGGTTTGCTATAATCTATCATAATACATTATTGGATTGCCTCTATGAGTAGGTAGGAGTAGGCGTCTGGTGATACACTGGCCGTTACAGACAGCCAAAATAAAGCTGCTTCGAGTCACAGTGGAGTATGGGTTTTCAATGATGCATGCATCCTAAGAGTCCAGAGTCGCACCAAAGCCATGCTCAGCCCTAGGACTGGAGCGTGGCTTTGGTGTGGCTTCTTGACTCTAGGACCTGCATGCTCATTGAAACACATATACCTCACTGTGACTCGAAGCACGCTTATTTTGGCTGTCTGTAACAGGCCATGGGTCCCTTTCTTGCTGTGTAGTTGCTGATTAAATAGAGTGGCAGTGGGAATGTTCAGCTGTTATTTTTGCTGTTCAGTGCTACAGGAATATATTTTGTCCCCCATGACATTTAAACTCAACAGTAGCTGTGCTACTGATTGTGACCTGCTTCGACCTCTTCCGATACAAGATAATACTGTACTTTAATATAGGTTTCTATAATTTATTTTTTAACATCTACCAATCAATTCTTCCTTCCTTCCTTATCTCATCGTTCTTCCAAACTGTGACTCAAGGAGGCCACCATTTATGTAAAATGCACAGAGAAAAGCACACACAAATTACCGTATTAAAGCATATTTAATTAGCTATATTATTTAAACAATGTGAATAAACAACACACTAAAATAAATAATATGCATGGGAGATGGCAGTATTCAGTGAACTGAAGGGGTCTCCATGGTATCTTCAACACTTCTCAAAACTGATAACTATTACATGTTATTGCTGTTGTTAGTGCCTTCAGGTTTTTCAAAAGTTATGGTGACTCTAAACAAAACCTACACGTGGTTTTCTGGGCAAGATTGTCCCTGCCTTCCTCTAAGTTGAGAGTATGACTTGTTCAAGGTCACCCATTCAGTTTCCATGCCTGCTGAACAAGGATAAACCCTGGCTTCCACGAGTACTAATCCAACACTAAAACACTCCAGGATTGTCGTGCTGACAGTACGGAAGCTGTTGTGTGGAACCTGGCCTCATTTATTGTCATGTTTATTGTTGTTCACTACATCTCAGCCAGTCATTCACTCAATCTCCATTCATTGACTCCTTCATGGTTGCCTCACTGCCCACTGGCATGAATACCCAAAGAATACAAGGTTGGGACCCTGACAAATTATATCAGAACAGCAGGTACTGCCATTGTTAGAACAGGGGCACTTCATTCAAGAGTGTTTTACACCTTTCTTTCTTCTTTCTTTCTTTCTTATTCTGGCCACTGTCTCCAAGTTGGGGAGGTGTTGAGGAAGGTCAGGTGGTGTAAATAGGAGAAGCTTGCTATGCTTCGAGCTGCTTCAGAGCATCTGGGGTGATTTCCACCAGATTTTTTTAAATAAAAGGGAGGAAAAGCAAGGGCTGCGGGGGGGGGGGGAGGACAAAAACAGGCTGGGCCAATGGTTTGTCCATTTCGTGTTAGACCATACTAACTCCATTCTATTTCATCTGCTTCAGCTTCTTTAAAAAAATAATAGCTAGTCAGGAGGGTGTTTGTGGGGTCAAAACGGAGAAGGGAGGCTATGATGCCAATGACTCCCATCTCATTATAGTCAGCATGCTTTGTAAAGCAATTGACCCAACCTGGATGGAAAACAGATATATGCTCTAGTAGGTACTGTATTACTTTCTGCTGCCTAGATATAGCGGGTACCTATAGAAGTCTGCTG
Source organism: Sceloporus undulatus (assembly GCF_019175285.1). Taxonomy (NCBI): domain Eukaryota; kingdom Metazoa; phylum Chordata; class Lepidosauria; order Squamata; family Phrynosomatidae; genus Sceloporus; species Sceloporus undulatus. Next base: position 167,517,376 of record NC_056522.1, on the reverse strand, counting down.
TTGTTGTCTTTTCCATGTTGGTTTGGCTTTTTTTTTTAAATTCTTCTTCTTGTATTTAACATCAGGGTGGCATTTAACACCTTGAAGTTTTGATGCAGAACTAGAGATGGCCCGATTATGGGCAAGAGAACAATGACCCTCACCTCTGCCCTACCTCACCCACGATCTCCAGATGTTTAGACCTCAAGCAGTAAGTGGGAAACAAAAACTGTTGCAACTGGAGTGCTGTGCTTGCTTTCATCCTCCTTTCTTTACCTGTCATTCATCATTTTCTGGCTGAAGGACTACCAAAAAAGTGCAGTAGCTGCACATGTTCAAAATGTCCCCCCCAGCTCAACAGAGAGCAACTGCTACTCAGTTGAAGGCGGTAGATGAACAAGGGAAGACTGTCTCTAAACATAGCAGGAATTTTACCTGCTGTTGCCCAGGTTGATGCTGATGATTTCCCTTTCGACTGGAAGGAAACAAAGGTTTAAGTAGAAACACCTATTGCTCCTAAAAATTTATTCCATGTAGAATGAACCAAAATCAGGACACTATGGCTTCAAAGTAAAACTTTTTGGTGCCAATGGCAACTGGTGCCTCCTATGCCAGTGGGGTGGTGAACTTGCTCTGCAATTTTAAAATGAACTTTAAAGGAACTAGCCAAGGTGCTGAATCGAATTGGCAGGTTGGGGGCTTCCCCTTTGACATTCAGACTATAAACTAAAGCAACCCCACAGACATAAACCACACATGCACTCAACCTGGGGTGAAGCTTAATTTGGATGCCTTGCCTCCCTTTTTTATGCCCTGTGTTGCTGGTGTAGCAGCCAAATGTGAGGAAAAATAAATGTTTTCATATCTTGTTGGGATCAGTCACACTCAAATTCTTTTTTGTAGTCCCTATGTTGGGGGGAAAGGTGGGGCATAAAAATCAAATAAATAAATAAATAAAAACACTATCCCCCCATTTAGGAAAAAAGTTGCTATTAGCTGAAAATGTTTCTCACTCCCACCCTACACACTCCGCTCTATGGGCAGTATGTTATAGTGATTATGTCCAATTTCCCCTAGTGTAATGGATTATTTCTAAAACATATTGTTCTCTGTAGGATACTGCCACATGCACAGGCTGAGCTGAGTGAGCTGAATGGTAGACCGATTTAGTCCTAATTTTCACCCATGAGCAAAATGTGGGTTTTCAAACAGATTGTAGCTGGGAACTTACACCATGAAATGCTCCTCTATAAAACTATTATTTGACACAGAAAAGTGGGAGGTCAAGAAGAAGGCTAGGTTAGGACCTGAGCTCTTTACCTGACACCTGGTTTTCTATGTTGCAGGATTCTTTAGTATGACGGAGCATTCCATTTTGTGAGTTTGCCACCCCAAGTGTGAAAATGCTACAGCTCAAAAGTATGTTGACCATATCTGGGAGCTCTACACCATCTTCTAGTACTGTCTTCAAATTCCTACGCCCAAAACATACTTTACATGGCTGTTTTGTTTGCCCAAAAGTTTCTATTAGCCTTGCAATAATCTAAAGAGAACAGCCCACAAACACTTTTACCACTCCAACGCTCATATATTTCTATGCTCATCTATATTTCTATCTTCATAGGCTAAAAGTGGCTATATCTCTTTTGGGAGAGAGTGATCAATTTCTCTGTGAAGGTTCCCTGAATGCTTGCCTAAAGTTGAGTTCTGCTTGTGGCAGAATATCAGTGGGGACATGCTAGTGTATACAGATCTATTTCTGGATATCCTGAATTGAACTTGTGGACTTCTACATGGAAAGTTCTACTATTAAAATATGGCCTCTCTTCAATGAACACTCTTCATTCCTTTGCTTCTCTAAGCAGTATGACCTGTGTACCCTTGGTTCCTTCTCTTGTTCCATTACAGCTACCTGTAGCTAGGTTTCCATTATGTAACAAGGGAATTAAATAAAGGCATGGGAGCTTCCACTCTTTTCATAAAAGGGTTCAGTTTTAGACCCATTATTATTATTATTATTATTATTATTATTATTATTATTATTATTATTACTATTATTATTATTATATCCTGCCTTCCTCCCAGTACAGGGACTCAAGGCGGCTCAATACCACTTTGGGCCCTATGTTGGGAGAAAGGTGGGAGATAAACATCAATTTTTTTTTAGCAGAGTCTGATCTAAATGCCTGAGAATTTTCACCATACTAGTATACTATTTTAAGTATAAATTTACTGGTTTTTCTTTATGTGGAGAATGAATGTGTTACACTCCATATTTATATAGATGAGTTGCTTAAAAGTAGACACTCTACCTGCAGACATTACTTGAGACCTCTTGAACAGACTCCCCCAACTCTTTGTTTCCAACACAAGCCAATTGTATGCACAGTCTACCAGAAACATGGCAATGGAAGACCTTACCTCAACAAACCAGTTCTTTAAATAATAAAGTAAGACACAGGCCTCCTTTCATAAGGCATATTCCTTCTACTAAATGTGCTTTGCAATCATAATTTTGACCTGCACTGCTTTTTAATACCTGAAAGGGTACCGTGTTCAGTAAGAGTATTCAATAATGCTGTTTTCTATATCATTCCAATTAACTGTACCTTAAGTGAATTGAAATGATGTAGAAAACAGCATTATTATATGCTTCTTCTGAACAGAGAACCCCCTTCTTGTATTAAAATGGAACAGAATGCTCTCATATAGCCAGCCTCTTGTTATTTTCTCCTTTTGATATACTTTTGTCTTACATCGTTTAATTCCTCAACAACTGCAGGTTCATGTAAAGGAATGTGTTTAAGCCAAATCAGTCCTTATATCCTACAGCACCAACTTCTCAAGTGTAGGGCTGACCTGAAAAATGAACTTGCTGCCGTAAGTCTTTATGATGTACAATGCTTTTCACATAATAGCGTGCTGTTCCTGGGTCAGAGAGCTCTAAAGCGAGGAGAGCCGGAGGTATGTGCTTCCCTCCTCATCTGGAAAAAGAAATGGGAATCTGGGATGCAGAACTAAGCCTTCATTGTTTCTCTATTAACACTCTATATTCTAGTTTCCAGTATTCTATGAATACAGGATACTTTGCATTTCTCTGCTTTAAAATATAGGCCACTAAAGTATACCAGGCTTACATGCACTGGTTTCCCATTTCTGACTACTCTGCTCTCTTGACAAGGTATTTACTCTTCAAACTGAAAAGGGCCTCTTCAAAACTGTAAATGAGTTCTAGCTTCGACCCACTGCATGCAATTTTATATTCCTGACTGAATACAAATAACACATTTTATTTGGCATCAATTACTGAATGTGAGAACAGATGACCACTGCTGCTACTATTAAATATAAAAGGCATATCAAATTAAAAAGAAACAAGTGCCTCATTACTCTACAAGCTAACCAGCTTTGACAGAAGCACCAGAACTCATAAGATGTGTTTCACTGAGCGGGGATGGGCTGCTGCCATCCTGTACATTCGGTGTCAGCCATTAGTTCTTCCCAATCAGGCATTAATGTTCAATGCTCAAAAATATATAACAGTAGTAATAATAGCAACAACAATCTGTGCAGTATCTGAGCTTCAATACTTGAAGTATGAGTCAAAGAAGCAGTTTCACTTTTCACTCGGGAAGCTGGCAAGCATGACTAGAGGGGGAATAAAATAACATTCAGTTCGCATAAATATCAAACAGGCTTCTTGAGACTGATGGACCAGGAATATATTCTTAGCCATCATTCTGGCAGACAGGCCCAAGGACACTCATAACTTATTTTACAATCATTTAGTTTCAGCTCAAGTGGAAAACGTGACAACTTATCTCTGCTGACAAGATGCCATATCAAACCTTACAATTAACTTTCCTATGATTATCTGCCCAGCCCATCATTAGCTCGGCAGCTTCTAATGGCAGCTACAGGCAGCTTTTCTGATGATGGTCATCAGTTTTAGGATTTATAGCTACATTATGTTCATTCACCATTTTTTAACAGAAAAGACAGACAGACACACGTACATGTGAATTTAAGAGTGAACTGCAAGTTTATATTCCTCAAAATTCACAGAGAAATGAGAAAGTAAGAACTTATGGGGAAACAAAACAGAACTGCATTACCATCCTAAAATTAATAATCAATAGAATTTAAGGACATCAGGTGAAAATACAATACTGACAGAAAATGTCAAATGTTAACCCATCCAGTTGTAGCTCAAGGTTTGTCTTCCAATATGGAGTTTAATCCAAGATACAAGGTCACCTTAATTGTACTTGTTCTATTTATTATAGAGCTGGTAACAATCTATAAGGGGCAACTTGCATAATGAACACACTATCAGGGAATGAAGACTGTCATTGCTATGTTTTCAATAGACAGAGAAATGTGAATTAAAGAATGGCTTGCCATACAGAGGCACAGTCCACTTCCTTGGACAAAGTATTAATTTTAGCATACAAGATGTGAGATGAATATGCTCCCAGCCAACATGAGTCAGTATAGTCAGCATCTATGGGGTACTGTATTTTGAGACCTGGCACAAAAAGGCATACTACAAAACATTTCATTGTTTCTCATATTGTCTTGAATTAAAGACTTTCACCAGTGAGAATATAAAACACGTGAGTTTTAAAATGTTACATTATTTAAATTCCAAACATTATTCAAATTCCAATAATCTCAAACAGTGAATATTTAAACATATTATAATAAGCTTTTGCATATTATCCTGCAGAAATTGTAAACAATAAAACAGCTACAAATCAACATTTTAAGCAGAGGCCTATATACTGAAATTCATTTGCAGGACACTACATCCATGTATCATTATATTTAGCCTTAGACAATTAAATAGGGACAACATATTAAGTCACAATGTACTACAAATGGAGATAGATGGAACTGTTTCAAATCTGCTCTGGCTGCAATATCTGACACTCAGAACACATGCCAAACCAGAAAAATTGCCACTAATAACAAGGCAGGATAAGTAGAATGATTCTCAGTTTCAAACTAGTTTCAGCCACAAGTTTCAATATGAATGATCACCTGGAGTAAAATAAACAGCTGTGTATATTCCTTTGCAATTTGAAATACCTTCCCTAGAATTATGGCATTCCAGGTTTCTTCTCTACAGAAATTCTTGGTTTAATAATTTGTGTACATTCCTTTCCTGAGTATGGTGCTCAAGCAAGTGGTGCCCAATCAGGTCCAAAAAGTCTTGAATTAGACTGAACTTCTGGATCCATTTCAATTAGTCTTAAGGCCCAGCTTTGGCACTGAAACTGCTTTTGCCACTCCTGCCACCTACCATGACTTTTGTTGGAGTAAAAAACAGGGGGATTGTTATCCTGTTGATTCACCTTGATATTTCAGTAGCTTCTAATGCTTCCACTGTAGTATCATTTTGGATGTTATCCTATGGCCTGTTACAGACTGCCAAAATAAAGCTGCTTCGGGTCTCTTTGGAGGTATGCTATTTAAATGATGCACGGGTCCTAAGAGTCCGGAGGTCGCGCCAAAGCCACACTCCATTCCTAAGCACTGGGGTGCCACTTTGGTGCAGCTTCCGGATTCTTAGAGTGCATGCATCATTTAAACAGCACACCTCCAAAGAGACCCGAAGCAGCTTTATTTTGTCAGTCTGTAACAAGCCTATAGGACAGGATACTAAACTACATTCTCCATATATGTAGAACTGCTTTTCTCTTTTATCAATCTTTTTTTTTTGGGGGGGGGGGAGGTCCATGTTCTGGAAATTAACTGCATGCCAGAAACAGCTAACCAAACACACCCATAAAATATATGACAAATATTGGGTCAGGAAGGGCCTTCAGGGGCTGCCCCAACTATTAAAATGCAGGAGAAAAAAGCCTGGCATTTTAAAAATGTTAAACAATTTGTAATCTATGTAAAAGAGATATGGCCACTCGTGGCAATTCACACCACATCCCTTTTCAGTCAGAAAAAGGACCAATCTGGGCATCTTACAGAGGGTGAGGTTATAAAAATAGCCTTAGAAAGGTACAGGGATACAGTTTGCCCACTCTTGCCCTAAAGCATGGCTTTTAAGACTCCAGAGAGGCAACCAGAAGGAATTCTTCTACTTGTCTGACCAAGCTTCCCAACTCAAAGATCCTACAGTTTATATGGTAACTCTCATATAATCTTTGAAAAGATATCCCTTGGCTTCTATTTCCACAATCTTTTCAGCTTCATGTGACACTAAAACAATTCCTCCCAAATAAATCCTTCTAAGATATTTTTATTATTAAAAATCTGTAGTTAAAAAACCCACACCATCTAATTAGATTATCAACGTTCAAAACAACCTATGAGGTTCAAAGTTCATCTGACTGAGCTCTTCTTGGGGAATTTGTGCTCAGGCCTGTAGCTAGTTTGGGGCAACCAGGGCACTGCAGTGCGCCAAGATGGCGTCCGTGGCACAGGGTACGACTTGGAAGTGTGCAAATACTCTGCCCTACCGAGCCCTACTTTATGCCACAGGGCCCCTAAAGGCCTAGCTATGGGCCTGTTTCTACTGACACGTCGTATGTGGCACAATCTTAGAACAAGCAGAATCTGATGTAATATAGGAGTCTTTCTTATCTGGAATTCCAAAATTTGAAATATTCCAAAATCCAAAACTTGTTCAAATGAGTGCCTCAGATAGTGACACCTTTGCTTTCCAATGGTTTAAAGTACATAAACTTTTGTTTCATGCACCAAATTATTAAAAATATTTTGTATAAAATTACCTTCAGGCTATGTGTATAAAGTGTATAGGAAATGTAAATGAATTTAATGTTTAGACTTGGGTCCTATCTCCAAGATATGCATGTGAAAACATTCCAAAAAACTCCAAAATCCAAAATACTTCTGGCCTCAAGCATTTTGGCAGACTTCAGTATCCTATTTGAACATGGTTTTCTTTCTGTGATTAAGATATTGTGGAAAGAGAGCTGGACCATGTGTGCTGGCCTTCCCCACAAATACTGGTGGTTCAACTGTAAATGGGAAGCCTCCTGAATGTGTGCAGGCTTTCCACATAACTGGGAACCCTGTGACACATGAAAAAGGCAATTTACTCTTTTTAATACACAGGGGAAAACAAAATGTATTAACTCTGCCTTGTAGAAGGAAAGAAATACACATTTTTTCAATAAAATTTCTCAAACTTCCCCCTTCCAGCTGCTCATCCTATTCTCCTATGCAGCGTTAACTGCTCCTACAAGCATACTGAGGCTATAACATATTCACTTTCCACGTTCTATCCTTTACCTTTCCCACAGCCAGTTGACAAGTATCACCTCCCTGAATCCCTCCTCTTTTCAACTTCTGGCTCCTTTCCCCAATTCTAGGGTAAGAGATAATGAATGATCACCACTATGAATGGAATAACTGTCTGTGCCATATTTTTATTAACTGGATTTTTTATTTTAAAAGATATCACTGGAGTGGCCAACAGCCTATACATATAAATAATAAGACAAAAATCAGAACAGTGTCATATGCATCATTAGGACATCCCAGCCACAGAAACAATGTTGGGGTGATTTTAATTAAACAAGCAGTCTTTGGTAAATGGAGTCTTATTGATCACTGATTCCTAATGAATAGCTACTGGATTAATGGTGAAATGTCTTCCTGGATAACAGCTAGTAAAGGAATACAAGTATTATCTTCTTTTCAAATCTGGGAATGAGAGCTAGCTTAATGTCATTCATTTTGAACATCAAATTTGCCAGAAGTAAAGGCAAAAAAGGGTGATGGGTTTTAAACAAGTGGAGCTCCAGTACATCCCACCAGAATGTACTCATCTGAAACTAGATGTCTGTTGCCATGTGAGATGAAATGGGAAGGGAGTGGTCTTCCTGGTAAAAATTTCTTGTTAATTTTCTGATTCCAATGCAAGCATATACAATCTTTATTGCATAGTCAGTGCTATGAGTTTAAAATACTGGCTGTGTTATTTCCTATACCAGCACAGGGCTATCAAGTGAAGTATCAATTGCAACAAATTATGGGGTCTGGCTGCTTGACAAGGGGTATTGTGTTTTACCTGTGCTGTAATAAACAAATATCACTGTGCTTTACCTGTGCTGTAATAAACAAAAAGTTATCAAGGCACCTTGTATCAGATTTAGTACACAGGCTTCTTTCTCCTTTAACTGTACACAACATGAGGTAGCTTTGAAGTAGAGCATACCACAGGTAAGAGATACAGAGTGACCTTGCACCACACGCTCTATGATCAAGATCAGAAAAAAGAACTGAAGGGAAGCCCCTTATTAATGAATAGAAAGGAAGAATATGTAAGCAAATATGGAAAATAATGTATTTTTTAATTTTAATTTTGTATCTTTCCAGTCTGATAATGAATCTTTAAAGAAAACATTGGCAAATCAACACACTATATACAACCAAATGGATTTTAAGAACATTTTTATTCTTCTAAGAGTTGCAAATTAACTGGTGAATTATAACAAAAACAATGTTTTTGCTTTAAACTAGTGTTTTAATTCTTCAGGCTTTTTGTGAAACTCAAAGCATCCATATGCAGTTCTGCTACCATCTGATTTGCTGTTTGCCTGCCTTCTTAGACAATGATACCTGTACCACTGGTGGGACATTGTATTAATCTTGGTGTAACACTGGTTATGCAGTCATAGCAATAAAAATACAGTTCCTCCTCCAAAAAAAGTGGATGAAATTTAACTTATATTGTAGTCATTGTGTTTTGCAGTTACAGTAGCAGTAAAATTTAAGTTCAACATAACATAATGTGTAAAAAGCAATTATAAATTACAAACTGCATTATTAATTACACATTTTTACAATTAATGAAATTATGTTTTTACTTGAATACTATTCAACACTATTCATGTTGAAATTAACAGTAATTTATAAAATATATTTTAAATGATGCTGCTGCTGCCTGTGATCATATAAAAACTGTTCTTTTAAAAATGAGATTTTTGTTTCTGTTACTGTGGGGCCCAGGTTCATTGACAGTGAGACAGATAGGAAATAAAAACAGCAGAGAAGCACTGTCCTAGGCAATATCCACTGGTCCCTGGAAGCTAAGACAGAAGTTCTAAAGGTTAGGAAGTGACAGTAGCAAGACAGCTACTGAAGTCGTTGGTATGTAAGCACAGCCATTGTGTTCTCACCATTTCCCACCTTTGTATTTAAGATGCACCTGAACAACTTATATTCCTTGTCAGGAGTCATTTATTTAGAAAACTGCCACAAATGTTTTAGGTAAACTCCAACAAGCCAACACTGGACATGGTGGAACATTGTCCTCTAAAATGTAGTTAAAAAGCCTTTAAACCCTGACTGCTCACATTTACATACAATTTTCTACTACATTAAGTTGTAGTTCATTTATTCACACCTGTCAAGAGCCACATACAATCAGTTCAATGCTGGCAGTTAGCAGTCACTCTATTATTTTCTATGAAAAGAACTGAAAAATCATAAAAATCATAATTTGTGATTTAAGTGGAGCTTTGATATTGTGTAACCATATTACACTGCTCATGTTATAATACTGCTTATGAGAACAGTTACCACCACCTCCTCCACTCAGGGCTAGAAAGCCAAGGGCAACTACGTACAAACTTTGCTATGAAAATATCAGTTTAATTTGGAGAGGGCCATTTTAGACAAGGATACTTTGACATCTATGAACCCATAATGCTAGCCTGGATATAAGCCAAGCAGAATGGGGTCAATGGTGAACAAGGAAACTCCTTCCATAGAAAAATAGTAAGACTTACGTTATAGACCAGTAATATGGGATAAAGCAGGGGTAGGCAACCTGCGGCCCGCGGGCCGGATGCGGCCCAGCGAGGCCTTGGGACCGGCTCCAGCCTGGTCCTGCCGCCGATTGCCGCTGGGGCATTTGGCGTCTTGCACGAGGGGCATGGTGGGGCAATTGTCTTTAGAAGCCTCAGAAACATGCATTTATCTTAACGTTTTTTTAAAAATCAGCATTTTTTTCGCGTGTCCTCCATTTTTTATTTAAAAAAGTGCCCTCCATTTGAAAATTTTGTCCTACATTTGTCCCTGTTTATTTATTTAATTTTTAAAAGTTATTTAATTATTTATTTTTTTTTGGCTTCGGCCCCCCAGTTGTCTGAGGGACAGCAACCCGGCCCCTGGCTCAAAAGGGTTGCCTACCCCTGGTATAAAGTCTAGCCCTATTATCATAAAGGGGACATATTTCACAGTTTCCACTTCTTAGGCCAAGGTGGACAACCGTATTGAGACTAGGGGCTACATAAAAGTGGCTGAGAGCCGTACTATTTATTTAATCATGATTTTACATAATATTTCATTACAAATAATAAATTATTTGTCTGAAATTATATGCATTTTATTTTCTCTGAGGCTGACATTTTATTTCATATTTAAATAAATTCAAATGAATCATATTGATACTAGTAATTCTCAAACACAACTTTTTACTGATTGACCGGAATTAATCAGTGAATCGCACTCATTAATGTAGACAGAAGCTGCAAGAACAAATGCTGCCAGTTATCCAGTACCACAGAGTAGTAGAGTTGCCTATCCAGGAAATGAAGAGAAGTGTATTGTTGACTCCATTGTCATTATTTGTCTTCCCTATGCACAGGCACTTTGAATGTGCAAACTTCTATTTGAACTTATTTTTTTGTGTTAAGGTTGGAAGTAAATTTCAGTTATTTCATGAGGTTTCCACCAGATCGACTGCGGAAAGAGACAAAGAATGTGGTAGGCTTTGCAGTAGCTGCTTCTGTTTTCTTAACATGCCTAGAAATTACCAGATGCAAAACGCCAAAACCAAAACAAGAGCCAAAAAGAGAAGAGAAAAAAGAGCAAAAAGATGAATAGGGTCTCCATCTCTCTCTAGATCTCTCAGTGTCATTCTCTCTTAATCCCTGCAAATGTGAGAAGGTATGAGACATGTAACACTTAGTGGGGTAGGGTTATAATTGATTTAAAACTTCTCCTGCTGAATAGATTTTCAGAGACAGGTCAATTTTAGGGTGGTCCTAGGACCCTCTTCTCCTGCCCCTTTATTTTCTACTATACATTTAAAACTCTCCTTTATTTTCCAAGGTAAGGTCTCATATACTATAGTCATAGTTTGTCATTAAAATTTGGCAACAATTAACATCATTGCTTCTTTGGACCATCAGATTTCAGCAGTTGCTTTTGGCAAGTTATTTTGTGTTGAGGGGCTCTGGGGGGCACAAAATAGCACCTTGGGGTGTCATGGGGGGGTGTACACTGTCATTGGCTAAGGTAAAACTACAGGATTAATAGCATAGTCAGACACTACACAGTCAATTGGTGTTCATAATGCAATCACACTGATATTGCTATTTGGTTGGTTTTTTATAGCTGCATTTTATTTTTAATCACAAACTCCAGCTTCCTACATCCTTTAAGATACAGGGAACTGGGGAGGTAGGTGGGGTGCAGATTAAATAATTGTTATAGCAAAATTGTATTCCAAGCTCTTTACATGAGATAAATGTCTATCTTTTGTGAGGAGCAAAGCATTGCCATCTGTGGTAAAAGTGTTAACTTGGGTAGTGACCTTTACTTTTGACAAGTAATCATGTACAAATTGAAAACTGAAGGTATTTTACAAACTTCTAAGAACTATATCTATCAAAATTGAATGGTTTGAGCTACAAAGAACCATCTCGTAGTTAAAGTCAGACAAGTAGACAGGTTCTTTAAAAAAACAGTTAAAAGTTCTCAGATTTCTAGAGATATGAGTGCCAGATATCCACTCACTTTACTTTACAAGTACTAAGTTTTGATTCTGTTTCAACAGCCTGTACAGTATACTGCAGCAGCAACCTTTCACCTAAAAGGTCAGAACTCTCTGATCTCTCTCAGATGTGATCATGAAGGCCAGATGCAGAGAATATTCGCTATCCCAAGACTTAAGAAGCAATAATCCCCTAGATAAGGATAGTGTCTCCTCTTCTGAGTGAAGGGAAAGTATAAGTATATTGAAAATGTTATAATGCACATCTCTGTGATCAATGTAGACCACTAAAAATAAAATGATAAAGTGAGTCCAGTGGATTTCAGCCCATTTTTACTCTTCAGCACATTTTATTTGGACCCATACAAGAGTAAAGTCAGGACATCTGGTATATTCTCCACTCCAACTATGTTATATGTTTAATGTTCCAATTTGCAATGTTAAAAGTAGGCTGGGGATCTTTCAATCCCTCTGGCATTGGAAGTACACATGCTGGGGATGCATAAGCTTTTCTAAGTAGCTGATCCCAGACCCTGGAACTCCCTAGTGAGGGATTATATATGTGTAAGTGCATTACATATGTTTGATGAGAAAACTGAAAACATCACACATAATTAGCGCTGCATATCCCATTTCCAGAATTCAGTGAATAATGCCAAAAAAGTAATGGTACATAAAGTATTGGTAGAGTCAGCATATCCTTGAGGTTTAAAGAAGTATATAAAATTATTAGGACAATAATTTCTAAGGTGGAGAATTTTCTTTCTATTTGGGATACAGAATGCACAGAAACTGCTCATTGAGAATTTAACATAATTCAGGGGCCAAAGAATGCTGTTTGGGGGATAGTAGTGAGAAAACTGAGAAGAAAAAGGAAAGGAAGAGAATATACTGTGAGGAAAGGTGTGGCTAGACCTCCAAAGAGGCATACTGTTCACTGTACAATTATATGTTGGTCCCGCTTGTATTGTTTATTGGGACATTTTGCATTATATATAGGTTTCACTTTTAGTTAGTTGGTTGGTTTGGGAGCACTGATAGTCTCTTCCTACTTTTCAACCCTCATGCCACATTTATGTGGAAAAAGAGAGACAGAGACTGGGCACATATGCTGAACTATTATCAGAACATATTACTAGCACACATGGAGGAGGTACAATGCCCCTTTGGATTTCTAATCATCCAGTATATGCTGTCAGTTTCAATTTTCAGATGTTTCATCAGTTTTCAGTTATTAAGCATTTAAAATGTAGCACATACTGTCTTATAGCGGTTACGCATACGGAATGGTTCTTCATAGCTGGCTAATGGTTGATCTGGTTTTATGTAACATTACATTGGTACATAAATGCCTGGTTATGACAACATTCATGCTCATGTTGTTGTAAGCAGCATTAGGGCAGGCACAACCTACCACTTCTTAAGCAGATTTTCCAATCTGTGACACACTCTCCCCTCCGCAACTGTCTGTCCCTTCCCAACTTGTAAGCAAAGGCAAAGGATTCATGTTCTTTGTCCTTCTTGGTATATTAGTTTATGGAACAGCTAGTGATGAGTTTTTCAGCAATTGCTGGCAAAGACATTGAGGTTCTGTTAGTACCCAAAGGCATTTCTGTTAAGGTGGTCACCCATCTCTACAGTCCTCTTGTTTAAAAAAAATGATGTAGAAAACTTCTGTATCAAATCGTATTTTCAGTGACATTTAAAATGGGAAACTATGGAGAAGGGATGTGTGATGTGATTGCTTCTCAAATCTCCAGACAGATGTTGTTTCTGCAATGGAAACATACAGCTACTTTCATCACTCACTGGCAGGAACACATTGGACTCAATCCAATAATACAGTCTGCCCTTGCCTTACGAGGTGGATCCGTTCCACCCCCCCCATGTAAGGCAAAAAGTGCGTATGCTTGAGCCCCATTAGATATAATGGAGCTTGTGCATGTCGCGTGGCCAGGCGCATGCACTCCCGGCAGTTTCCGCATAAGCTGGAAGCCGCCTATAGCGAGCCCAGGTATGGTGTGGGCTCACTGTACATGCATGGACTTCCCATTTTCCTCCCCTTAGGCACCTTTAGGGTCCTTCTATCCTCTGCAGGAGATCTGGGAGTTTACAGAAGACTGCAGGGAGGAAACTATTTCAACAGTAATTTCTATTCTGCTTGTAAATGGACAGCACTGCATTTGACCCATTAACTTTATGCAAACAAAATTATAAATGTAAGCATGTTAAACAACTGTAAAATATGTTTTGCCCAACAGTTGGGCACAAAATAAAGAGCACACTGGAAAGGTAGAGAGAAACAGAGAACACACAGTACTAGAATGATTACAGTGTTAAATACCAATGAGATGCATGCACAATCAAGAATGAAGCAAAAACAAAAGTGGGAACAAATGAGTCTCCATGAGCCAAGTGATCCTACAATCACACACAAGTGTGAAAGTTAAAGATAAGCTTCATAGTGAATGAATCAAACAGAAGTGCATGCCTCCAAATCAGATACAACAAGACCTATCAGCCGATAGTTATTGCAGAGGTAATTGTTTCAAATCTATCAATAACACAAAGCTGCTTCATCATCAACTACAGAAACCATGTTCTTTCATAGGGTTTATAAGCCCACGTCCGTGGTTTTACTGTCACCATTAGAGTGATAAACTGTTAAAACTACACCAGGGTCTGATGTGTAGATCAATTGTGCCTCCATAAAGAATCTACACAAGAGATCCCAGGACAGGGATTTACTACCTCCAGTTTTTATTCTCTTGCTGCTAAAATTACTTCTGTCAAACACTCAGAAGAGGTAAGTAAATAGGAAAAGCTGTTTTTCATGCTGTATTGTACTGAACTAGTTTAAGTAAGAAATTCAAGGCTCAATGTGGTATTGCATTAAACTATGTTGAATAGTACCTGGCATTTAACTAAAAAGTGATCCAGTTGTATGATTTTCTCATTGTCAAGCACACAGCAATTTGAAGCAGCCAACGAAGCTGTCTAGATATTCTCTAAGGACAGTCACAGACTTCATGTTACTGGCACCAAATTATATTAGACACTTAATTTTAAACTTCAGGTACTTAAATGTAAAATCGTACAACTGTAATAGTCATAAAGCAGTGGGGCATTCCATTTCATAGAATAGATTTTTCTATTCCCCCCCCCTTTTTTTTTTAATTTAAGCAGCACCTCCTGTTTTGTACCTCTACCCTCTACAAAGTAATTTATCTAATTAGGGAATGTTCACAGTTGCTTAAAAGACAGAAGCTGCAGGGAACCAAACCTTTGGATAAGAAGATTTTGAAAACTTATCCACACAAAGTATTAATTTAGTGGAAAAAGTGGAGAGAGGAAAAATGAATCCCAATATGTTATTTCGTTTACAATAAAACCATGTGACAATAAACAGCCACATTCTCATACACTGGCATTTGAATCCAAAGAGACTCTTTAGCTTCTTCACCACCCCTGCTGCTTTCAAAGTATTGTCTCATTATGACTCTAAAATTCAAAACCTTTGGGGGTGGGAAGTGAAGAAGCTGAAATTTAAAAGGGAAATTTCTTGCAGCAGGTATCAATTTTCTACATCTTCTACGGAGGACACTCAACGACTTTCAAGTTAAGCCCTTCCTCTGGACAACAGGAAAGGTCCAATCCAAACTACTGTATGTTCCCTTGGGAGAGAGCTACCATGACCTTACCACACCAACTGGAAAAGCTGCTGTAGGATAAACAAAGAAAACCCTAAAGTTGTCACAAGTCAGAAAGCGAGTGGTCTGAGTGTTGGACTAGGAGTCTGGGAGACCAGGGTTCAAGTCCTTGCTTAGCTATGGAAACTTCCTGGGTGGCTTTGGAAAAGTCATGCTCTCTCAGAGTCAGAGGAAGGCAATAGCAAACCCCTTTTGAACAAATTTTGTCAAGAAAATACTGTGACGAGGTCATCTTGGAGTCACTATGAACCAGAAACTGTTTTAAGGCACACAACAACAAGGTTTTAATCCAGAAGTCCCTGTCCTCATGCATTATGATGACAAAGGCTGTCAGTCCACCAAAAATGCAGGTAGGCAAATACTCTCTGTAAGATATAGAAATCAGGATTTCACAAGAACCCTTCCTGTGTTTTCTGCCAGGTAATCCAAAACCATTAGGATATAAAAGGCAGTACAATTCAACTAATGCACATGCACCCTTTGTAAAACTTTCCTGCCAATGAATAGTATGCCAAAGAAATATTTTCAATCTTACAGTGATTTCCTGTATGTGGGCAGAGCCACTAAACCACTTCTACTGTCTGATCTTCAAGAGGAAGTACAGGAAGTACTGAAAACAAGTATAGCTGTTGCTCAAGCTAAAGACTGGCTAATATGCATTTAGGTCTTCTTCCTCCTGGAGGGGACATTTTGGCACGGGTTGCTCCAGCTGTGCATTTGCCGGAGTTGTGAACAAGTAAGCTGAAATGTTCCACCTACTGTCTGAAAACCTGCAGACTGAGACTCTGTTCTGAGTCCTGCACTTTTTCTCTCTACCCAGAATGTCTATGATCTGGTTGGCCATCCCTGATAGAAGGATGCTGAAATCAACAGAAGATATTCTCTGCTTAGGAGAGAATCTTGACAGTGTCTATATTTAGACTTCCCGAGGCCATTTTTTCTGTTGATGTACACTTTTGTGGGCACACTGCTTGTCTGAAATTGAGAATATGACCATCCTTATATGATCCTTGAGGTGTTGTACAGAAACAATTTTATTGTCCTCAACGTCAACAGAATAATTCTGTGTTGTGTTTTTTAAATGTTTTCTGTGAAGGTAATAATAGAGAGGCTGGTATGAGGAAAGCAGTATAGTCCCTCCCTTTGGAAAGTATCTTTTGGATTAGACCTTGCTTGTCCAGAGGGAAAAACTAAACTAAAGAACATTAGAGTACTTACAGAGGATATAAGAGGGGGAAAAAATCATGTATCACATCCCAAAGTAAAACGCTTTATTTATAATTTTTTTCACCAGGGCCTCACAGTAGTGTACAATGGATAAAACATTTAAACATTAAACATACATATAAAAACATTTTTAAAAAGACTATTATTGGTCAGATACTTTCTGACTTGCACACTATAACTGATACAATCCCAGTGCATGCAACTTTGGTCCCTGCTTGTCCAATAGAAATAGATTCTTTTCCATTTGTACAGTCTTTAGGATGTGACCAGATCCCTGGAAAAAAGAGAGCCACTACATCTCTGTCTTGATCCTTGCTCTTCTTGCTCATTAAAAGCACCAGAGGGGGACTCACTCCTCTCTTTTGGAAAGAGCGAAGAGAGTAGTGAACGCATTCTTACAGCAAGACAGGATTGCGACATGCCTCAAGGAAGCAGTTATAAGGCCATGGTTGGAAAAAAACCTTAACTGGATCCCTTTACAGAGGATAACTATCTCTTGGTGTACAATATTCCATTTTGGAGGAAGGTAACAGAATCTGAGTTGGGCTCCAGCTCCAGAAAGTCCTGGATTAAATGGAGTATCTAGATTCATTTCAGTCTGATTTCAGGCCTGTTTATGGGACAGAGACAGCTTTGGTTGCCTTAGTGGACAATCTAGGATGGAAACTGGACTGGGAAGTGTGTCCCTGTTGGTTCTGCTTGATGTCTTGGTGGCTTGCAGTACTGTTAGCATGCTATCCTTCTGGGCAGCCTTGCAGGGACTGAATGCAGAGGCAAAGTTTTAGCGTTCCTCTGTTCCTTCTTGGAAGGGGAAACCCACATGCTGGTGGTTGAGGATTCCTGTTCATTTGATCATCTGTCTGTGGAGTACCTGAGGTCTCATGCTATTCAGCATCTACATAACATCACTGGGAGAGGTTGTCCAGCGATTTGGGGTCCAGTGCCAAGGAAACAGTTTCTGTTTCTATTGCTAGGCCCGTTACAGACTGCCTGTTTGGGGCGGCCTGCACCCGCCCCTTTCCCTGCCGGATCGGGGTCTCAGCTGCAAGACTGGCAGCCTCCGAGGCCCCAATCCGCCACTTTCCAGGCCGCGGGGAAGCAGCAAGAGGCCGCTTCCCCGCAGCCTGGAAAGGGGTGTCCTTGGGGCAGGGCCGTGTGGCCCCTTTCTCCCTTGCGTCGCTGGGCGCAGCCGCCTAAAAGCTGCACCAGCGACGCAAGACCAGGAAGGAGCTCCGTTTTGGAGCTCCTTCCTGCGCCAACGAAAGGGCGCACTAAGCGCCCTCGCGCGGCGCGACAGCGTCACATCCGCGCCGCCTCGTTTGGAGGTGGCGTGTTCATAACGCCATCATGGCAGCCCCCATGTAGATGGGGCGCCACCATCTTGTACGTCCTCAGGACGTATTAGGCTTGGGGGTGTCAAGAAGTGACGCCCCTTTTTAAACCTAGGACGTCCTGAGGACGTCACTTATGGCGGTCTGTAACCTGCCCTAGTTTCTGATGCCAGAAGCAGTTTCTGTTGCCAGAGTCTGGCATCAGTGATGAACTAGACGAGGGTGAATACACTGAAGTTGACAGAGCTGCTCCTGGTCATTCAAAAAAGCAGATCAGGCAACAGAGATAGAAGCTCTGCTGGATTGGGTTCACTTGTCTTGAAGAAACAAGTTCATACTGTGGGTCTGTTCCTAGATTCAGCCTTGACCTTTGAGGTCTATGTTTCTCTCGTAGCCAGGAGTACTTTTTCACACTGAAAGCTAATGTGCCTGCTCCTGGAGATGACAGATTTGACCACAGTAACACATGCCTTAGTTACATCTAATTTAGTTTACTTTAATCATGGGGCAACCTTTGAAGAGCATTCAGAAACATCAGTTGATACAAAGCACTGCAACCAGTTTTCACTGGTGCTGGTTACATATAACTCTCCTGCTCCAACAGCTTCACTAATTGCCATCTTGGTTCTGGACACAATTCAAAGTGCTGGTTATGGCTTCAGAAGCCTAGGTCCAGGCAATCTAACAGACAATACATCATTGTATAGATTTGCTTCTTGGAAAATACTTCAGGAATCTTTACATATTCATTAACTAAAAATAAAATTAAAAATTCTGTCACTGGCTTACCACTACTGATGCCTGAGTTTGCAACGACTGTCACCTCACTCCACTGGTCAGCACTGGAGACTGAATAGGAACGTTGATGCATTCCATCAGGCCGACTGTTAAAGGAAACAAGGCTGATGCCACTTGTCATCTGAGACACAGAAGTACTAGTAGTCACATTTCCTGGAAGGGAAAATTAACAATACCAGAAATGACAAGCAAATTCACATCCATAATAATATAAATTTAGAACAAATATTGCTCTTATTGTTTTTAACAAAATATACACTCAACACACGGACTAAGAGATAACATTTCTGAGATTAATTGTACAACTCTGCAAGTATACATGAGTCCATCTGCAAGTATCGTGATGACAATGCAGTGACCAGTAGGATCCATGTTTTTTTCTATCAAGTCACTAGTGGTGAGAATGCAGTGAATGTCATGTATCTGGATTTCAGCAAAGCATCTGTTAAGAAGCAAATTGATTAAATGTGGAATAGGTGGGAATACTGTCAGATGAATCCATAATTGGTTGGAAAACCATGCTCAAAGAGTAATCATCAGTGACTGTGCTTCAAAATGGAAAGAGGTCTCAAGTGGAGTGCCGCAGGGTTCTATCCTAGGGCCATTCCTGTTCAAGATTTTTTACAATTTTTAACAATGGCTTAGATGATGGGGCAGAGGGAATCATAATCATGTTTGCAGATAACACAAAATTGGGAGGGGTGACTAATGAACTTGAAGATAGGAATAAAATGCAAAAGCCCCAAGATAAACTAGAAATTAATAAAATGAAATTAAATAGAAACAAATGCAAAATTCTACAAATGCAAAGGTACAAGATAGGGGAACATGGCTCAGCACTACTACCATGTTCTCCCATCTTATACTACAGGTATAAGATGGGGGAACATGGCTCAGCAGTGAAAAAGACTTTGGGATTATTCATTGAATCATACAGTTGGAAAAGACGTCAAGGGCCATCACATCCAAATCCCTGCCATGCACGAATCAAAGTATTCCTGACAGATGGCCATCCAGCCTCTGTTTAAAAACTTCCTAAGAAGGAAACTCCACCACACTCTGAGGAAGGAGTGTGTTCCACTGTCAAACAGCTCTTACTGTCAGGAAGTTCTTCCTAATGTTGAGGTGGAATCTCTTTTCCTGTAGTTTGCATCCTCTGCGTCTTTGGAACTATCAAAAACAAGCTTGCTCCATCCTCAATATGACATCCCTTCAAATATTTAAACAGGGCTATCATATCACCTCTTAACCTTCTGCTCTCCAGGCTAAACATACCCAGCTCCCTAAGCTGCTCTTCATAGGGCATGGTTTCCACACCTTGTTGTTACTGTTAATCACAAACTGAACATGAGCCAGCAGTGTGATGCTGTAGCAAAGAAAGTGAATGCTATTTTAGCCTGCATTAAAAGAAGCATAATTTCCAGGTCAAGGATAGTAATAGTCTCACTATATTCTGGGCACGCTTCATCAAGAGTACTAAGTTGAGTTGTGGGCACTTCATTTTGAGAAGGATATAGATTAGTTTAGAGACTGGTAACAAGCATGATAGGAAGTATGGAGAACCAAACAAAGAAGGGTTGAAGGAGCTGGGCATGTTCAGTTTGGTGAAGAGAAGACTCAAGGGTGACATGATTGCAGTCTTCACATATCTCAAGGTTGTCACATTAGAAAGAACTTGACACTAAAGGGCTATTTAGCAATGGAACCAATTGCCTAGAGAAGTGGTAAGATCTCCTTCTGTGGTGATCTTTTTTAAGAAAAAGGCTGAAAAGGCTGGGGATGTTTAGCTGGACATCCTACACTGAGGAAGAGTGTAATCTCAATAGTCCATGAGGCTCCTTCCAACTCTGATTCTATGCTTTTAAGTTAATTCCATTCAACAAATCACCTTGGTCAACCTAGTTTCCAAATAGACAGTGAGATCCAAAATTTGATTCTATAATTAGAACATGCCTAAGCAGGATTCCGCAATGAAATGCTCTCAGTGGCAGAGAAGTGTGGCTGTCAAAGGTGATTTTTTTCTTAGCTGCATTTCCTCAGTCACCCCAGTGACAATGGTAGGTTACAAAGGAGCGTATGAGAACAGATAAATACAACCCAGCACATTTTCTTCTGTAACATCCAGCTAACCTTTAACATTAAAATGAACCACAGAATCCACCAAACAATCCGCCTTTTCTAGAACATGCCTTCAGCTATGGTTGTACTGCTATTCCCATCATTTGTATACTTCATATACCACAAACACAAAGAGAAAAACATTATTGTGTATTATAATCACACCAAAGTAACCTATTAATGGCAAGTACAGTTCCTATTGTTTATTCAACATACAGCTTCAACACAGTATGCCAGCAGGAAGCAAATTCCCCTCCTTACCTCCAAGGATGACTTTAAAAACATAATCTGTATATGCTTATGTAATACACTTTTAGTACTGAAATTTTGTCAAGAACATAGCAGATCAGTCTGCTAAGACCTTGTATGCAGTTGCTTAATGGGATTCTACATCTCACGAGAGAGATCTTTTTGTGAAGTGGTTCTTGTAAAACCTTCACACCAAAATCTTACAAGCAAGGGCTAGCAGCACTTTAGCATCTGTCTCACTTTCTCAGTTTATTAGAATTAACATAAAATACATGGTCAACTCCCTGGTTTATTCAGAGTTCTGAAAGGGTGCCTCTACAAATGCATCATGTACGCATCATCTGGTTGCTTTAGCTGATTAGCAGGGGGCAGTTAAATTACTATGCTAATCCATGTATTCTTGGCACTGGTGCCTTGATATGGATATGTGTATCTGCTTACAGAGAAGCCTTGATTAGTTCAAGCTTCAATGTGTCAAAAGCTCCAGATTCTTTCCAAAGAATAATTTTAGCTGTACTCATATTCCTAAAATGTAGGAGCTGATTTGAAAATGTACTTACCTCCACCATATGCTATTTTTCTTTAACAATTTGCATTTCAAAGTGATTATCACATTTATATATGTATGACTATCAGTATGTTGCCAAAAAATGGCTTCAAATGAGCAAGGATGATGCTGGTTTCCTATTGAATAAAAATGTTTTTCATCTTCTAAAATAACACTGTGAAGAAAAAAATACTCCACTACAGGGTTCTTTATTACATTTAAAATACTTTCCTGAAATTCTAAGCCATTTATTATGGATTTTTTCTCCTCAAACCATTTAGCAATAGCTGCAAAGAACAATTTACTCTCAAACTATAATCAACGTTATACCTCAAATAATCCAGGTTCTTATGATTTTTAAAAAGTAAGAGTACAGAAATTTCTGAGAAAGGAGATATTCTTATGGATAAATAAACATTATGAAGTGGCCCTGGGCTAAGTCAAATTGCTAGTCCTAACAAGAGCAGGCCCAATGCATCAAGGGGATGTTGTAAATCAACAAAGAAATAAATCTGATTGACTTAATGGGTTTACTTGCATTGGGACCGATAACTGGATTTAACTTTTTGTATTTTATTAATTGAATTAAGCACAAAAATAGACATTGCACAATATTCCATTCACTCACTGAAAATATTTATAATACTGTCTTTCAGTAGAGCTTTCAGGGTACTTTATAAAAAACCTAGTCCTCCCCCTTTTGAAACAGCTTCATTTGGTTTTTATATAGAAGCACAGGGAAAAAAACACCAAGAAAACACACACACACACACACACACACACACATATAAACATTAATCAGAGAAAATGGAAAATAATACTAAATAAGTCTTTGAGGGTCTAGCACTTGATGTAAAATTATTTGAGATTGATAAAAAAAAAGTTTTTCTGATATTTCATTTTAAGCATGCATCTTCCATGGCCAAATTATTGGTTAGACTGGAGATGGGTGCATTTGAAATGTGTAATCCCTCTCATTTAAATCAAAGGGCAGTACAACTTAACTTTGCTAAGATAGGGCTACTGGTGTATGGGAGAGAGTAGCATACACAGTGGAATAACTGGAATATACATATTTTCAGGTCAACTTTGTTGTTGTTGTATGCCTTCAAGTCATTTCTGATTTATCACAGGTTTTTCTTGGAAGAATTTGTTCAGAGCAAGTTTGCCTTTGCCTTCCTCTGAGGCTGAGAGTGTGTAATTGGCCCAAGGCCACACAGTGAGTTTTCATGGCTGAGTGGGGATTTGACTCCAGAGTCGTGGCCCAACACTCAAATCACTACCCCATGCTGGCTACAGAAGAAGGAATTTCAGCAGATCATGTCATCTGGTTGCATAACAAACAACACCTGCTGAAATTCCTATTTAACAGAGTCTTTCAAGGTACAGGCACCGTCTCCAAGATATTCCAATTATGCCAGTCTAAAGAAATTACATGAAATTTCTGGTAATAGGTATGTATCAGCCTTAAAGAGATCAAGGCTTAAATCTACACTGACCTATTTGTGTGCACAAATTCAGTAGGGCCTGTTTCTGAATATACACAGGATTGTTTTGTAAAGAGTTTAAAGTCATATGGATGAGAAAAATAATTTGTTCTCCAAAAGCTCAGAAACATTCTGTGGCCTAAAACAAGTCGCTATTCCCAACCAGAGAAGACACAATGAATCGCTTGCTACAGGATAATACTGATACAAAATCTAATTGATTCAATGGGTCTACTCTAGCTGGGAATAGAAATAGTCCAGTCTCAGCAACAATGGTATCCTTCTGGATTGTCTTCTTATCAGAGGAATTAGTGACAATCTGGTCAATGCAAGTAGAAATCCAACTGCTCATCACAAGTAGCTGAATCAATTACTGAATGGTAGGTCAATACTTATAAAAGTCCCCTTGGTTCAACAGATATACTGTTGGGACCAGTAACTGGATTTAGGCCTCAGTTCCTACCTAACTGATCTCTGCTAGAGGGAGGTACATGGGACTGTTGCTCTGACCCATGACATTTGTGCTCCAGAATTAGCACATACCCTATAGTTCCATTTCACTTCTCCATTGTGTTTGACATCTATGTGAAACTACTGGAGGGAGTTCACACTTGGAAATGCTTCTTATGTATGGGTTCTCAGAAATGCTCCATCATGTGCAGCATCATTTACCAGCTTTACCTGGTCTGTCTGATGTAATCCAACTGTCTCTGCTGTAGCAACCACATTAGTATACTATAATGTACAGTACTTTATGTGCTGTCTTTGCAAATTAAACTATGCAATACTCTTTTTATCTTTTATTTTGACTGTTTCTTTCTGTGTGTCCTTCTCTCACACTACATTTTTCTGGACATGAGTCAACAGAGGTGGAATAATTAGGTATGATGGGTATTATTGCAGGTTTCACATTTGCACATTGTAGTATTAACAGCATGGGTTTAAATACAATTAATTGTCTCAAGTATGGTAGACAGATTAAATCACTTCCTGAATAATAAGCCAACACCTAGGAAGATCCCATTGATGCAATAACACTACTTAGGACCAACAACATATTTTATGCCAATCTGGCATATACTGGATGTATATACAGTCGGCCCTTCTTATACACAGATTTTTTATACACGGATTCAAGCATACACGGTTTGAAAATGTTCCAAAAAAGTATAAATTTACCTTGAAGTTCCATTTTTTATTAGGGACACCATTTTGCTATGTCATTATATTTAATGGGACTTGAGCATACACAGATTTTGTTATACATGGGGGATCTTGGAACCAAACCCCAGCGTATAACAAGAGTCCACTGTAAACTTTTTTTGTTGTTGTTAAACCTAGAACAGAATCATAGAGTTGGAAGAGACCACAAGGGCCATTCAGTCCAACCGCTTACCAAGTAGGAACTTACAATAATAGAAGCACCCTCGACAGATGATCATCTAACCTCTGTTTAAAGACCTCCAAAAAAAGAGACTCCAATGTTCCATTGTTGAACAGCTCTTATTGTCAGAAAATTCCTCCTAATGTTTAGGTGGAATCACTTTTCCTGTCAACCAACCAACCATTTCATAGTCATAGATTTAGTCTTCACTTGAACACCTGATACAATGTTGGGTCAGGAAATGTCCTAGCTCAGTGGTGGCGAACCTATGACATGCGTGCCATAGGTGGCACTCAAGAGCCCCCTCTGTGGGCACACACTCTCTCAGCCCAGCACAGAGTTTGCCAGAGTTTGTTACTAGAAAGTCAGAGGAACATGGCACTTTGTAATAAATAAGTGGGGTTTAGTTTGCAATTTGGGCACTCGGTCTTTAAAAGGTTCACTATCACTGTCCTAGCTCATCCTGGCACTATCTCCATCATCTTGGTACCAAGAGTAATCATTTAGCTCAACCATTTCTGAGGTCATTCCTGACCAGGGATACACTAACAGGGGAAGGAGCTCAAAATAAGCAGGATCTCCTAAAGGTAATTCAAGCACACACAATTTCAGTGAAAATAAACATGGAAAACACCTAAAACACTGGAAGCTATCTTATACTGAGTCTGGCCATTGATCTACCTAGTCCATTATTGTCAACTGTGGCTAACTGAATTGGAGTTAGCCACAGTTGACTGGAGTCATAGAGTGGGCCCAGGCTATATGAAGGATCACGTTTTCATAGGACTCTGTCTGAGCAATAAGATCTTCAAGGGAGGCCTTCTCCCAGTCCTAGAACTATCCCAGGTACATTTAGTGGAAATATGGAAGATAATCTCTTTGGTGGCTCCTCCCAGGCTCTGGAAGTCCCTTCTTAGGACAGCTCCCTCCCTGTTCCCCTTCTGCAGGCAAGTGAAGATATGTCTATTCTGGCAGACTTTTAAAGCTTAACCACAAGAGCTTTAAACAGTGTACTGCTTCACTGATTTTTTATTTCGGCTTTTTTAATGCATTTGTTTTAAATAATTTTAATTCTATGGATACTTGTGTTTTAACAAATGTTTCATATGTTCTTGTACATATTTTTTTCTGTATTTGATTTAATTTTTAAGATACCCTCAAGTCTAGCTGTGCAGAAAAAGTGATATATAAACTGAACAAATGATCATATTTTGTGAATTCTCTGTTGGTCTACCATGATGGCCTGCTGTTCCTCGATTGTCTTTTATCCAACTATTAACTAGGTCTGACCTTTTTTTGATCCTTACAGCAGACAAAACTGGGTATCTTTGTTGTTTAATACATTAAGCAAGCAGCTGAAAACAAAGACAAGTAAGTCACCTCCAAGAAACAGGCAAGAAACCTGGTCACCAAAATGTAGAGAAGTAACCTAGACTTGTTTAGAAAGCTCAAAACAAGCTAGGGCTAGAAAAAGATACTAACATAAGTGCTTTTCAATTCAAGACAGGCGATCTACAGAATGTGTCAAGAAATTAAGAATTAAGTACAGGTTGGCATTATTTCACCTAACTGTATACTCACATAGGCTGGATGCCTTGCAGTTTGAAAGAGAAATAACATTATAAATAAGATTTTGCATAGCTGGTAGTTTCTTCAGTTATGCAGAGGGGTGTTACTGTGAGGGAAATCATCCCCAGAAGGGGCTCATTCCTTATAAACAGATACCCTCCTGCAACTGCATATAGCTTGGTAGGAAGGAAACTTGTCCTGTGAGATTCAATCAGTTGAGACATAAACAGCGATGTTTGAGGTGGATATGTACACCACATAGTAAACTGCCTTCTTAGCATGAAGGTTGTGAATATAACCCATTAGCCTGGCTGATAGTACTTGGATGAACCCAGATATCGAAATGCAGGTCAGTATCACTGATGTTGGGAAATGTCACAGCCATCAAAGCCTGGACTCATAATGTATGTAGGAGGGTAAAAGACAGAGCATCCAAGGTAGTTTTATCCAAAATATTATCTGTTTCACATACAGAATTAGCTAGAAAGGTGAATCCAAGGAGTTTCAACATGGATCAGACAGTGGTGTCAAAGGACAGATTTAAATTTGTTTGCTGCTCCTTTTTGCGCAGGCAAAAGGCTAGCACCTCTGTCCCACTACAGACAGAAGCTGGCTATAAAGTGCTCTGGCAGTGTGTGGTGTATAAATGTGGTGTTGCCAGAGCGTCCGAAAGCCAGAGCCATATAAATGGCCAAGTGTCTTGAAGCCAGCTTCCAGTTGTCTTGGGGGCATGCATCATCTGCTTTTTATGGCGGTCTGTTTCACCCCCACATTTGTAGAACCTGGGGAGGAACATGAAATTATAGTGTCCATTTCAACTAGAATGGAACCAGAGTGCTAGCACCAAATATCAAAAAGGTGGTAGAGCAGTTTTCAAATTGACTTCTGAGATAAAGTAACCACCAGACAATGGTGGTTTTTACATCAATGGGATTGCAAAACTGTTTGGGATTTTAGTTCAACCTTTTAAGGACTTTTTCAAGGTGTTGAACTTTTGGAAATAGGGTTCAGTACCATGTGTAGTTCCCTTCAAGTTTGGATTAGATCATAAATAGGTTCACTGCCCCAGTGTCACAGAAGCAACCTATTGAAACTACTGGCAGAGCCAGAAAGGGGGTTAAAGCCATCCCTTGGGAGTGAAAATGAAAATCTTTTTTACTGCCTAAACAGGGACAGGGTGAGTATAGGCCACGTGCATACAGCAAAACATGATAATCATTCAAAGAAATTGATGGAAAAATTCACGTTTCAAAGATACCTGGGGAGGAACATGAAGTATAACTGCTTCCATGCTGATGCTAAAAGTCTCCAAATCAAAAGAGAGTTGGATGATTGGATTTAAGGGAGAGCACAGATGGACTCAATGGACAGAATATAAACCTGATGGAATGGACAGAACCAGTGGGGAATATTGTCATTTCTGGATACATGCTCTATTAGAAGGACAAAGGGACACAAGAAGTGGTGTCATCAAAGAAGCATAATGTTAACTGAACTAGAAACTAGGCTGACTCTACTACAGAATTAGTCTTGGGAATAATACAGAGCCCCCAAATCTCCAGTACTGGAGACTTGCTTCTGCTTTCCTGAACAAAACACTCATGATGATTTTGAGGAGAATGTCATAAGGAAGACGTACAAATTAACATGTTTTGTAATAGTGGGTGGCTTCACTTCATCTCACACTGATGGGGATCTGTGCCCCACCCACAACAAAGAAGTAAATCTTCTAGCTAACCTTAACAGTTATTCCCTTGAACTAAAGAACAGTTGATTCTGGACTTAATCTTAAGATACTGTGGTCACAATCTAGTGTGAGATGTGAATATTGCTAAATTAATTAGAAATAATAAATACACAATCAAATTCAATTATATGGATGGGGGAAAGTACCAGAGAAGTGCAACCCAGTCACAATGAATTTTGAAAGATAAAATAAAAGTGAGAGAACTATTAAAATGCCATTGAACAGAAAAGGAAAGTGTTTCTAATAATAATAACAGAGGCATAGTTAAACGTACACCACTGGCGAGGAAAGCTAATGTAAAATCCAAGAGTTTAGCTAGCTCTTGATAGCATGGTTACCAAACACTGTGGAAGTAGAGACAAGAAGGCTACCTCTAGGAACTGGTATAGTCTTGCCCATACTAAGAGAACTGTCTTAGTTTGGGCAAGAGTTCTTGTCTCTACTTCCACAGTGTTTGATAACCATGCTGCCAAGAGTTGGCTAGGCTCTTGGATTTTATGTTAGTGAAATGGAATATAACCTTGCACAATGGAAATGAAAGAAGACACAGGAGGCAAAAAATGAGTTTGTAGTTTTTATAGTTAGTAATGAAAACCAACAATAAAAGAACTGTAGGAGCAAGAAACTGGCTGGGGAATCAAGTGGGCTGCTGCACAACAAGGAAGCTCTAGAAGTAGATATGGAAACTATACAGAAAGTAAATGAATTATTTTTTAAGCTTCTTTATTGGAGATATAAATCAGATAACATGCCAGAATTAATATTTACTGGATGACAGTCTGAAGAGCTGAAGTAAACAAAGTTGATGGGAGATTATGTTCTCTAAATCTAGTGTGGACATGCCCTAATGAAACTACTTCTAACAGTCGAATTACAAGGGGCCCCTTCTCTATTGTAGTCTTGCTGCACCTACAAATTTGTTCTGGATGAAAACCTCCAGGGCCAGTTTTTGGGGGTGCCAAGGGCTGTAGAAAAAGAGAAGAAGAAAATTCTGTTGTGCTGGCATTTCACTATTGGCATAACATTGGATTTGGGCCCTTATTGACAAATTTAAGATACATACTTCCATCAGTGATGTCCTAAAAAAAAAAATCAAATATGAAACAGCTGCTATACTAAATAGATATTTTTTATACCCCTAAAATGAGTCTCTGTGCAAAAAGACTGGAGAATGAATTATCAATTTTAAAATGGAGATCAAGGAGGGATAAAGGAATTTCATACTGGTTCCAACAGCTTTAAGGCTGTTGCAGGTAAATTGCTGGAAAGTATATTAATAAAGATCATGTTATCCATCCGACGGAACGACAATTCGGGCTCAAAACGAATCAATATGGCATCTACAAAGGTAGTTCCTATCTCAGAAACCTTTTCAAATTCTTTGAGTGTATCAATAAACATGTGGGTAAGGGTTATTCAGCAGACCCCAGCTGTAAACCTGTTGGGGTGCTAGAGTAGCATAAAAACTATTATGCAATCAGCTGCACTACTTCAGAAGCAACATAAGGGCAGTCCGTAGTTTAGCCATTTGTTCCGCAAGCAGGCACACAATCCTCTCACTCACTGTTGACTCAATGATGGAATGCTAAACCTTGCACACTGGGTGAACTCAAGGATGTGGAACCTGTTGCACAAGCAATCACACAACTGTAGGATCAAGCATAACTACACTGGTATATATTAACACTATAGGATCTTGACCATTATTTACTTGGACTTCCAACATCTTTTGGTTAAAATCCATTACCAAAGACTACTGAGGAAATGTAGAGGTCGTGGAATAAAAGAAAAAGATTGGTAACTGCTTAAAGAACAGGAAGCATAAAGTAGAAATAAATGAGAACTTTTCACAGTAATGTGACGTGACCAGTGGAGTCCCTCAGGGATCCCTATTGAAATTATTGCTTTTCAACTTGTTCATAAAATATCTGGAGTTAAGATAAAGAGGCTGGGTTTGCTGCTGACATGAAATTATTCATGGTGGTTAAAACAAAAGTGAACTGTGAAGAACAAAAGAGAATTGTAAAGAACATTCTCCAGCCTGGGGAATGGTCATTAAAACAGCAACCAAAGTTTAGGGTAATGGAAGTATAAAATGATGCACACCGATGCAAACAAACAACCCCAACTTCCCTTCTACAGACAGAGTCCTGAAAGAGAGTATGGCCTGTTACAGACTGCCAAAATAAATCTGCTTCGGGTCTCTTTGGAGGTATGCTGTTTAAATGATGCATGGGTCCTAAGAATCCGGAAGCTGCACCAAAGCTGCACTTCAGTGCTTAGGAATGGAGTGTGGCTTTGGCGCGACCTCTGGACTCTTAGGACCCATGCATCATTTAAATAGCATACCTCCAAAGAGACCCAAAGCAGCTTTATTTTGGCAGTCTGTAACAAGCCAAAAATCTTCTGGATGGATATACCCTGCAGTATTTTTTAGAAATATTCAGTCAATGATGGTTGTGATAAAGATTGCAATACAATACAATACAAAAAACACACAGTCTAGCTGTAGTATGTGTAAATGCTATATTAAGAAAACTCATTTTTATTTACTGTGAGTTCTGAGAAATGTACACAATTCTCCATCTGTTTTTCTATGCTTCAGTACAAGAAAAATGGTAATTATTTTCCTTAGGGTCTTTGCTAAGACTTCCACAGGGTTCATAATGATGTAACAATTTCATAACAAATTAAGAATGGACGTCCTCCTCAGAAACATAGTGTCATGCTTCCAAGAATGCACCACAAATATTTCAAAAGCAACATGAGATGCTCACTACTTTCTTGTCTCAAGACTTGCATAGAATCAAGACAGACACAGTGCTCCATGTGTCTAATTAAAGCAGCATCCAGCAGAACCCAGTGAGAATAAGTCAATGAGACAAATATAGTCTTGTTATATATCATTAGCAGCAATTGCCGTAGCTAGATAGCTTTATTTTAAGTCTAATTGACTGATGAAGCTTTTAAAATAAGGTCAGACTAAAAATGTAGCCAGCGTCATGTAGCGGTTTGAGCACTGGACTGCAGCTCTGGATACCAGAGTCTGGATCCCTTCTTAGTGATGGCAACTCACTGGGTGACCTTTGGCAAGTCACATTATCTCAGCCTCAGAAGAAAGCAAACACAACCCACTCTGAACAAATCTTGCAAAGAAACCGAAGTGATAGTTTTGCCCTTGGTTTGCCAAAAGTTGGAAATGGCTTGAAAGCACACAACAACAACAACAACAACAACAACAACAACAAATATATGCCTGGCTTTTGTTTTACAACCCAATTTCCCCCCAACACCTTTGAATAGTGCACTCATGTTTTCCCCCCAAACTGTCAAATGATCCTGTGTTGTGGCTCTTTAACCCAGCTATAATCAAAATGAAAATGCAATAAAGGAAAATGTCAGGAGTCTGAAACATTTTCACTGAACAGGGAAACAGTGCCAAAACCTCACCAGTCTGGTTGGGTGGTGGTGGTAGATTTCTTTACGAGGAAAAAGCAGGCCAAGAAAAATTAATAATTATTAAAAGAATTTTTTCTTCAAGAAAAGAAATTCCTAACCATGTAAAAGCAGCAACCATGAATGCATCATCACCACCATCATCAGAGAATGCACGCAAATAGTTTTTGCACTCAAAGGTAAAAGTAGTATTATCTTTTAAGCTCATTACCAACATCGGAGACTAATACAGAACAGACTATGGATTGAATACCACAGTATTTTTTTAAAAAATCTTTTCTACTAATTCTATACAATTTGCTTTCATTATGGAAATATGTTAACACCAAACCTGAAATAAATATGGGTCCCCCTTCAGTTTTTCGAAGAAAACAATCTACTTGCCTTCAGAGTAAGAAATGAATACATGGAAGACTTTATTTGCCTTCACTCATCCAGGATAAAATCATACGAGCTTCCCAATAATGGCAAATTTCTTCCAGAATTTCAAGTCTAGTTTAAATATACACAATCATTTAAAAATTCCCATTATTTAACACATGGACATTAGCAACCTGCAAAGTGGCAAAACATTGCAAGTTAGATCCAACTATAGTTATTAAACTATTTCTAGACCATTTAAAACTCAAATGAAGAGAAACTGTGAGGAGGGGGAGCGGGAGAGAGATTTTGATCCTACATTATTATAATTACAATTATTTTATTTTAAAGCTATTGCCTCTGTAACAGCAGCCTAGTAAATGCAAGTCTGCAGTGTGAGCAGTTTTGATAAACAGCCTCTGCGGGCCACACAACAGGGATAATGTATCCTTAAGTACTGCCAATGAGCTGCCATTCTGCACAGCCAATTACTTCTGTGCGTCTGTCACTCAAAGGAAAAATGACTGAACCCATTAGATCAAACCTTTGTCACTGTTCCTAATGCACTCTTAGGCCTCATTAATCTGAGGGAGCAGCAACACAGCCGCCGGTGCCTCATTGCCTCCCCCACAACAGGACCACGTGAAGCCTCTCATCTCTCCCCCAAGTGCACCACGTTAATCAAGCTCTCCTTATTACCCCAGTCCCTGTCACGGCGGAGAGCGCTCTCTCTCTTAAATGCTCTCATTATGGCCCATCTTTAGAGCTGGCTGAGTGGAAAAAAAAGAGAGCGAGAAACAGAAGAGGAAAAAGCAAGTCCGATCACATTAATATTCATGACAATAATTAGTATTCTAGGTCACTGAATATTCATGCTATTAGTTTGGATTTTTATGGGTTTGCTGGATGTCCTGATTGCTGGAGTGTGGAGGAAAACAGCATGGTGGGGACTTTAGATGTCAATGGCAGTTCAATACTGAAAATAGGTTTGCGAACCCCCCACCCTTTTGGGAGGGGACTAAATCAGCTCTTTCAACTCTCCTGATGGCTTTAGTATTTGAAAAATCACTAGACGAAAGGAGGAGGGATGAAAGCGCTTGATTTTCTTGAAAAGATTTTAACATCCGAACGGTTACTATTACAAAATTTAACCACAAGAGCCCAACATAATAAGTTCAGTAGGACAGGATGAATCACTAAGCTTAGACGCAAGCCACACTGAGAGATGACACAGACACCAGACTATCATGAACACTAGCGAGCTGGATAGCAAGAGATTATATTACTGACACCTACACTGGGTTGCCCAAATGTTCAGGGCACTTTAACAATCTTCACCTTGGGAAAAGCCATCCTTTCAGTACCTGCTTTTATCAGAGGGCCAAGCAACACCAAATGCATACCGTATTTACTAAAGTGCAAACTTTTAAGCATATTTACATTATATATTCTATATTATATCTTCAATGGTAGGGGAGGTGAGGAAAAGAGTCAAGCCACCATTGCAGAGATGTCTTCTATTATCTCCCAATCCAAGAAAATGAAATGAGCATCAGAGACAGGGACTCTGTACGCAACTGTAAGTATGAAGGTTTACTAAGGCAGTAATGGTAACGTAAAATACTTCAATGAGATACTGTTTTAAAAGTAAAGTAGAGTGATATGTTTGCCTCATACCCACAAAGCTTTAAGACTCCAAAGTTGCTACCTAGAAACAGCATCCCATATATCCTTGCACTGTTCGAGGTACTAAAGATTTCAAGAACTTTTTGAAAGGACATACAAGCTAATGTTTGATGCCATGCAAAGATCTAAAAGTAGAGACTGATAGAAAGAATATAGTAATAGCAATAGCAAGTACATTTCTATACCGCTAATCAGTGAACTAGCACTCCCTAAGCGGTTTACAATGTGTAAGGCCCCCAATAAGCTGGGTACTCATTTTACTGACCTACAAAATAATTGAAGGCTGAGTGGACCTTGGAGCCCACCAGGATTGAATTTACAAATCTGTGGCTGCAGCATCAACATTTAATCACTGCACCACCAGGGCTCCTGATACATCACTACATTCAGAACAAGATTGATGGATCACTACATCCAGCTGAAGGGAGGAACAACAAGCTGCTTTTTTGTCACAAATAACTTGCCAACTGAAGCCCATTCCATAGAAGAAAATGGGGGAAATCCTTCCCAGTAGTCACCATTCCTAAACACTGAGTCCCAATACAAATTTGCTTCTACTTTAAGATCAAGTCTCCACCTAGCAAGTTCATGGTAGCAATAAGGGCCCCTCTATCAGCCAATATGACAGAAACTCACAACCCTCCTACCTGTTCGAAGTCCAGGCATATAACTCTATACAGGGAGCTGCTAACATAATCTCTAGGGTGGATGATGAAGACTGACTAAATAGTTTATCTTCTCAAGGAAGGACGAAAAAGCAACCAATAGTTGCTGCACAGTGGTGCAAGTTCCTCAGAAAGTGACAATGGTATGTGAAACACACCAATCACAAAGTTCCCACAAGAAGATCAATAAGAGACATTCCTGTTAAAAGGCATTGGGAACAATAGGCCCAAGAAGAATTCTGTCCAATTGGTGGTAAACACCTCCTCCTCCCACTGAAGTTGTTGCTTTAGGATGCATAAATGAATTCCTGCCCCCTCCGCCCTTTCCCAAAAGTATTTGGAGGACATGAGACAGGCTGAGCAATGACCACAAACTAAGGCTAGCTATTTAACCTAGCAAAACAGCGTAGACATGTCCAAGATCCCAAGGATCAGGATAGGTGGGGAGAACAGATAATTTTCTTGACTGCTTCTTTTGCAAGATGTAAAAATGCCACAGTTCTAAGAATGTTGCTCTCCCTTAAATTGTTCCCCCTTTTAAAATCATTTGAAGGGAGTCCATTACAGCTTAATGTGTTTCTAAGCACTTTACCATAAAATAAACTTACTAATAGCCACTGTATAGCTTCCTTGATGATCAAGATTAATAAGATATGAAATGTTCATTTATGAGAGTAGGAACTTTTTGTAACATGTCCAAAGTTTCACACATAGTTAAAAGATAATAATGTGTTAATAGATGCTGATAATGGTTGTAACATTACTATGCATTCTGGGATGAGCCAATGATGTTAAAGATAATGATTATACAATAAATAGGCGATTTTGGTCATGTGTGGATCATAATGCAACCACAGCAAGGTATACTTGTACCATATGAACAGCCTGTACTTTCAGAAGAAGTTAACGCAGCAAATTTATTTTACAGTATTTTCCTTCACTTGATAAGGTCATTTTAATAGATCAACTGCAACTGGATTGGCTGAGAGAACAAGGGAGAGGTACAGTTTGGAATGGTGAGAAGTGCATGAAGATGAAGGAGACAGAAAGAGAGCGAGGGTTGGAGAGCACAGTGTGGAAAAGGCAGCTAATGGGAAAGCATGCCTAAGAGTGATAGAATTAAGAGGGAAGGTGAAGGAAGAAAATATAGCCACTGAGTATATAGATTTCTGGAAGAATATTACTGCTCTAGTATAACCTAGTACCTACATGCTGGAGGGTGGTGAGATAGCCAATAAAATGCTATAGCATCTTGAATCTATCAGTAATAAAATATTCCTGGTTTCTTTGATAAATCAAACAATTTATTGTTGTTTGATAATTACATAGAGAATATATTACTAAAGTCTAATAGCTGATGATAGCTCGACATCCGTTAGATACCTTTGATATTAAGAGATGGATTTGTGTAAAATCTTAGTAGCAGTATAAACAAAACAGGACAAACAGCAAAGACATTTGCTCAAGGTGGTGAATTGAAACCCAGCAGCCAGTTCTGAAGGAATGGAGATTAAATACAAGGTAGCAGGCACTGGAGAAAGGAAAGACAGAGAGAGAAACAAACTCTACGAAAGATGCATTTTTACATTGTAATTATATTTAGAATAAGAACTACCCATGGTGCTTAAGATACAAAAATGACAACATAATAAATTTAAAATAAAATTGACCATTAAAATAAAATAAAACTGACGATCCGTCGGGAGAGGCAGGACAATATAAATAAAACCTATTATTATTATTATTATTATTATTATTATTATTGCAACAATAAAAGACACCGACAAACTATGCACACATAAGAAACAATTTTAAAAAGCAACCAACCAAAAATCAAACAATCTGGAGAGCTTGAAGACATTCAAGTCTATGGAAGATTAACAGTGAGAGCACCAAGCAGATTTGCTAGAAGGAATTTCATCACCTGGATGTTCTGCTTGACAGTGCCCACTCATATGTCCTGTTTTGGAGTAGTGGAATATTATCAAGCCCTACAGGGCTCTGGCACTGAAGCAAACAAATCTTTCTTTTGGATCATAAACAGCATAGGACTGTCTGTCTCCTGTTGGAAGAAAAGTCAGATTCTCTTGGACTGGACTTCTGGATTCTAGATAAGGGTGTGTGTGTCAGTCATAGAGCTGGAAGGGGCTTCATGAGCCATAAAGTCCAACTCCCTGCTCAATAGAGGATTTCCAACTAAAGCATTCCAGCAGGTAGCTGTTCAACTTCTTTTTGAAGACAGTCTAGCGAAGGAGGCTCCATCATTTCCCTATGTCAATGGTTCCATTGCTGAACCGTTCTTAAGATCAAGAGGGTCCTTCTGTTAATATTCAATCAAAATCCACCCTCTTGTAACTTCAAATCATTAAACCTGGTTCTGCCCTCTGGGGCAGCTATAAACGAGCATCCTCTCTCCTATCTCTGACAGCCCTTGCGGATATTTAATAAATTCAATCATGTCAACCCTCAGTCTTCTGTTCACCAAGCTGAACATGCTCAGCTCCTTCAACCTTTCCTCATATGTTTTGTTCTCCATACCTCTCATCGTCTGTACCCCCTCTTAACTCAGACTTGTCCATACTCTTCTTAAAATGAAGTATCTAGATCTGAATGCAGTACTCTAGGTGAGGCCTGACAAGGGCAGAATATAGTGGGAATATTACTTCCCTCAATTTTGAAGTTATGTTTCTATTAATGCATTTAAAATAGCATCTGGTTATTTTGTTGCAGCAATGTACTGCTGGCTCATATTCATCTTTTGACCAACAATAATCCCAAGGTTCTTTTTGCATGTAATCCTGCTGAGCCATGTATCCCCCATCATATACCTGTGCATTTGTTTTTTTTTTGTGGTCTAAATGTTGAATTTGTCGCTATTTAATTTTTAAGTAACTTCTTATCAATTTCCTTGTTCATCTAGGTCCTTTTGAATTCTCTTACTATCTTCCCATGTGTTAGCCACCCCACCCCATTTTGTGTTATCTGCAAACTTGATAAGGATTTCCTCCCCAGATCATCCAAGTCTTTGATGAAAATGTTGAAGAGTAATGGCCCTAGGACAGAACCCTGAGGCACTCAAGACATCTTTCCAGATTGAAGCACAGCCACTGATGGTGACTCTTTGAGCTTGGAGTTATGGATCCATATGACAGTGTTTCCATCTATTCCACATTTAATTAGTTTGCTAATCAAAATATTATGGGGGGACCATATTGAAATTCAGATAAATGACATCCACCGCATTCCCACCATCTACTTAACTAGTGACCTGATAAAAAAAGATGTAAGATTAGTTTGGTGGGACTGGTTCATGACAAACCTATGCTTGCTCCTACTCAACTCTGCTTTGTCATCAGTATACATGCTGACAAACTCTCATACAATCCATTCTAATATTTTTCCTGGTACGTACGAACTTACGCCTGCTGACTGGTCAAAGACAGATATGTTGTCTGTGTGATAACTACTATCATCTATCAAGTTAGATAGTATATATTCGAGCAGAATATACCGTTGGCCTCCCCATAGGCAGGCTTGCCTTCTGCAGCTTTGACCTTACGGGAAGGCAAGCCCAGCAGAAGTAATGGGGCACATACCCATGCCGTGCAGCCCACAAATGTCTACCCCATTATTTTCTATGGGGCTTGAGCATATGCTCTTTTCCTCATACACAGGGGAGGGGTGTGTGTCCCGGAATAAACCCCTTGCGTATGGGGAGGGTGGACTGTACTAAGTATATTCTGATAAAAAGGATGGATCAAGTCCTTTGCTTCAAGACAAACAGATGTTATTTTTGGGCAGATAATATGTGGCTTAATTATATTTTTCCTCCTGACAAGTTTTCTATCAATACAGAACCAAATGTTTCTTTATAAGGGAATAGATGGAATCTCAAACAGAGGGCAGGACACATGTTTAGGTGTAGGCAGACAGAGGGAAGTTTCAGTTTCAATGGACCACATTTTATCTTTGTTCTTTCACATATGTGCAATTTCCCCCTTCTATATGATGAAACATATTTCTTTACCAAACACATAATAATAATAATAAATATATAATAATATAATAATTTTTATTATTTATTATTTTATTTAATAATATAATAATATATAATAATAATATAATAAAAGAATAATACTAATAATATATAAGAAGGCTGGCCCAGTACCATCAGGGCTGGCCGTGAAGACAGAGGCTCCTCCCTCCCTAACTGTCATCGTTCTGGCCTCTGAGGGAGAGAGAAGGCTGGGCTCAGTACCATCAGGGGCTGGCCTGAAGAAAGAGGCTCCTCCTCCCTAACTGTCATCATTCGGCCTCTGAGGGAGAGAGAAGGCTGGCTTCAGTACCATCAGGGGCTGGCCTGAAGAAAGAGGCTCCTCCCTCCCTAACTGTCATCGTTCGGCCTCTGAGGGAGAGAGAAGGCTGGCCCAGTACCATCAGGGGCTGACCTGAAGAAGGAGGCTCCTCCCTCCCTAACTGTCATCATTCGGCCTCTGAGGGAGAGAGAAGGCTGGCTCAGTACCAGCAGGGGCTGGCCTGAAGAAAGAGGCTCCTCCCTCCCTAACTGTCTCATTCGGCCTCTGAGGAGAGAGAAGGCTGGCTCAGTACCATAAGGGGCTGGCTGAGAAAGAGCTCCTCCCTCCCTAACTGTCATCTTTCGGTCCTCTGGGGAGGAGAGAAGGTGGCCCGTACCATCAGGGGCTGACCTGAAGAAGGAGGCTCCTCCCTCCCTAACTGTCATCATTCGGCCTCTGGGGAGGAGAAGGAAGGCTGGCCCAGTACCATCAGGGGTGGCCTGAAGAAGGAGGCTCCTCCCTCCCTACTGTCATCTTTCGGCCTCTGAGGGAGAGAGAAGGCTGGCCCAGTACCATCAGGGGCTAGCCTGAAGAAGAGGCTCCCTCCCTCCCCAACTGTCATCGTTCGGCCTCTGAGGGAGAGAGAAGGCTGGCCCAGTTCCTCAGGGGCTAGCCTGAAGAGGAGGCTCCTTCCCTCCCTAACTGTCATCTTTTCGGCCTCTGAGGGAGAGAGTAGGCTGGCCCAGTTCCTCAGGGCGTAGCCTGAGGAGAAGAAGAGCCCTCCCTCCGGTCCATCTGCCTTGGTCCAGGCCTCAGAGGGAGAGAAGTATTGCTGGACCTGATTCCCTCCCCCCCTCACCATTCCCTTCTCCTTTTGTGTCGTGTCTTTTAGATTGTAGCCTTGGGCAGGGGACTGTCTGTTTATCCCCTCTATTGTAAACCGCTCGGAGTCCCAGTGATTGGGCGGTAT
Organism: Sceloporus undulatus; assembly: GCF_019175285.1. NCBI lineage: Eukaryota > Metazoa > Chordata > Lepidosauria > Squamata > Phrynosomatidae > Sceloporus > Sceloporus undulatus. The sequence continues at coordinate 167,478,028 of NC_056522.1, read as the reverse complement.
ATAAATAAAACCAATAATAATAATAAAATAATAATAATACTAATAATATATAATAAATAAATTTTTGTATTCCGTTTAATCTCAGAATCCAAGCAGATTACAACAGTAAAAATAGCAAAATACAGGCCCTGTACAGATAGGCCCTTTACAGCGTCATGGCGATGTGCTAGGGGTTGCCTTGGGGCAACGCTACATAGCCACACAACCCTGCACCTTGCCATGACAACATTCTGTGTTGGCACCATCCAGACGGCATGCACCGCTATGACGTCACTGCTGTGTGGCTTTATGATGGAGGCGCGGGCAGCTATGTGCTTGCGGTGCGCCCGCAGCTGTTTATGGAGGCGCAAAAGGAGCCGCTTTTCAGCGTTCTTTTTTCGCACGTGAAAAGAATGTGCGGTGTGTCTCAAGTGTTATTCTACTTCCTAGTCCATAGTTTGATATGGAAAATATTTTAAATTTAAAGGGTAAATGAGCTTGGATAAGTATTCAGAAAAACAAGATGTTGTCCATAAGAAGACTGATGCTTGATCAAACCAAAGGCTTATTCGTCTCGCATTCCTCCTATAGTAACTGCCAACAGAATGCTATTGTTCATGTTCACCTGTCCTGCCCCACGTCTCTGTACAGAAGCGTAGTATGTAGACGTTAGGGGCTGGTTCTTAGTACTATGTAACAGGAAACGTCTCTCGATTCACTTTCCCCAAACCGAACATAATTTTATACCGCCTATATACACCTCTGTATATACACCGCTATGCCGTATGCAGCCACAAGTTGTGGTTTGATCCCAGCCAGGGCTGCAAGGTCCACTGACCCTTCTATCCTTCGTAGGCTGGTAAAA